>NW_011501441.1:0-4127 GCF_000495115.2 Populus euphratica | reverse complement strand
AATTTCAGTATCAATCAATTCTTTCATTTATGTGATGGGCCTACATTAAAAATAAACATTTACCATAAATTAAAGGTATCTTATATTATTAGATATGTTATTATAAAACATATTTTAGTTAAGGAGTTATTAATACTTCAAGTGCAAAATGATGATATAAAACCTTGATAAAAATGTACTTTGAAGTACTAATCATGAACCATGAAATTCCTTAAGATATTTACTGGATGATTGAAGCAAAGGTCCAATTATCAGGTGAGTTTTTCAATTCTTTTATTACATACACGCTAAGGATAGGTAAAAGCACTTTTGCAAAGAAACATCATGCAAAATGACTAAAAGTCTGTCACCGATGTGCTAGATGAACTTCTAATGCACAATATCATCTTTAAGAATGGTATTTATAAATCATGAAGATAAAATATAGTTCATTAAGAATGACTTAAGTAAGGAGTCTTTAGATAATCTTTTATTACCTTTTGAGATGCATCCTAGTGGAGATGTGCAATGTGCAATTCATGATTTATGACCCTATTTTCATAAAGAACATGATCGACTTAGTCTTAGGAATCTAACTAAAAAAGACCTTATTTGTCAGTTTTTAAGAAAACTAGATGGGAAACTTATCCATGAACCATAAAGGGCATTTAAGTTGTTCTTAGATGTAAAACCAAGGGAAGATGTGAGTCACAATTATAACTATCTGTACATACACATGTTATGACCAAAAATGAAGAGAGAGAGAGAGAGAGAGAGAGAGAATCCATTTGGTCTATATATAGGTGGTATGATTGCATTTTTAATTTCTTATTTATAGAATCTTCTATTTCTCCCCTTCATTTCTACTCCACCTATACATTCAACAGATATAGAAGTTGTAGAAATGGCAGGTTCCTTAAGTCATAAAGGTTCTTCAAGTCATTAAATAAGAAATATTTGTGTTTTTGGTGGATCCAGTCCTGGGAAAGAAAAGGAGTTTTTAAAATCAGCAAATCATCTTGGTCGGGTACTAGCTAAGAGAAAGATTCATTTAGTGTATGATGGAGGCACCCTTGGGTTAATGGGGCTGTGTTAAAGCTGTATTTTTAAGAGGCAGTCAAATTTTAAGGATTTTCCCTAGAGTTTTAGCCAAAAGAGACATCATTGAAAAAACAATTAGAGAAGAACTACATGTCTCACAATATATGAAAGCCTGAATACAATGTTTAAACACGCTAATGCCTTCATTACCTTACTAGGTGGTCTAGGCACATTAGAAAAAATCTTTTATATTTCTTATTAGGCTCAACTTCACATTCACCATAGACCTATAAGTTTACTCCATGTTAATGGTTTTATGATAAATTGTTCTCTTCTCTTGATCATATTGTGAAACAGAATTTTCTAACATCTTCGACACGACAAATCATAATCTCTACTGCTGCCACTGAACAACTAATTAATCAATTACAATCTTTCATCCCTGTAATTATTTCCTCCATGAGTCGAATAGATTGGTTAAAGAAGGAAAGTCATAAAAAGCTGAGATTGGATTTGAGCTTTAGTTTGTAAAAACTTATGTCTTTTAGTTTTATTAATAGCATAATATTTTTCTGTTTTGTTATCTTTTATTTTTTTAAGTGTATTTTAGGCTTTTCAATAGTCGCTACTTCAGGTAATGTCTTTTATATTCTAGCTTTCTACCTTACAACATTGAGAATAATGTCTTATTTTGGTTAGGGGGAAAATGTAGTAGTCATAAGTTAAAAAAAAAAAAAACTAACTTTGTGTTGTTACTAAAACCATTTGACAAAATTGTTATTGTTAGGATAACAAAGTAAGGAGAAATTTTATTAACTCTTGATACGCATCTTAGTAAACATTGTTATTAAGGTCTATCATAACACTTCTTGGAATATTCAGGCTTACAACTTTTGCATTGTTATCACATGATTCTGCACATATACTCATTTAATAAGTATTCTTAAATCATCATTTTCACACACACACTTTAACATATGATTGTGGGTTGCATGTTGGATTATTACATTAATTATTTTCTCTTGTTAAAGATAATCACTAAGGGAAAGGGATAAGATATAATTTGCAAATATATATATATATATATCATTTATAAAGTTATCCACCCTAAAGATAGGGAGCAACCCTTACATCAACCTCTCTCCTTCCCCATGCACTTTCATACAAACCCTCAGGATTTCAATACTATAGATCCTTTGAGCAACAAGGATAGATCCCTTGAGTATGTCTATATCCCAATAGGCTCTGATACCAGATATAGACATGTTTGAAGGATCTATGATTATAATCTACAAAACGGACATTCGGTACTTGTTCGCAAATTCAAAATCAAATGGTGGGATTCCTTTGCAGCTGAGTCCAAAAGTTCTATATTAGCTGTTATGGAATGAGTACAAAAACATCAAATAGCTCCCATCATTGATCATCATCCTTAATCAAAGTTTCTAGCTTGAAAGGCTCAAATGGCAGCTCTCCTTGCCTCTACTAGAACTGAAGAGGAATACCTACAAATAGTACAAGGCATTATATAAAGCCAAGATCCAAAAATAGTCTTATCCCACTCCAGCTCATCTAGCTCAATATCTCCTGCCATTTCCCTTGGAGATGATAATTGTAACCTGGCTTTTTAAGCCCCAAACAACAGTAATTTTTTTTATAGATATACTTGACACACATCGTGTCGGTAATTGGTGAATCTGTTTCCTCACTTCATCAAGATGCAATCTATACATCAACAACAATCAATATTTTATTTAAAAGTAAATCTTACATAAACATATAATATTTATGTTTGCATGATTAGAAGTTCACATTAAAAATATACATACATAGACATGAGTTTGCATTCCTATCCTACTAATAGTCATCATGAATTTAAACAAAAGGATTCAATAAAAGTTAAACATTTAGTACATTGATTCATACAAAATACATTGTGATTTAGGATGTAACTACATGATTCCTTGCAAAAGTAAGTTCCCGTGTATTGGGTTTCCTAGGCATCTCGTCGATGTGATGTCCCTACTATAGTACAAAATATTTAAGAGAATACAATTACTTAATAATAATAATGATAATTAAATGGTCTGGCAGATTATGAAGCATTAACATTATCCTATGTTTGATGCATGATATTTATAGTTTCTTCATGTACTTGGTATATTAAGTAATTGCATTCTTTTTAGGTCAATTTCTTAGGGTCTTCTTCTTCATTTTCGGTTTTGGGTCTTAAGGAGAAGAGAAAGGGAGTTTCATGACCCCTTTTTCCTTTCAATCTAGGCAGTTGTCCAATCTTCTCTCAAGGTCTCATCTCTCCCTTACACATTCACAAGGCACTCTCTACTGGTTTGGTTTAGGTTTTTGTTGGGAAGGAGAAAGGGAAAAGCAACATGCAGCTGTAGTAGACAATTTTAGGAAGAGCAAGGGTCACCTTTTCTCTCCTTCTTATATTTATACTACCCATTAAATGAGGTGGGGTGTTTGAGGTTGGTTAGATGTGTTCTTATCCTTGATTTGGTCTATCCAAAAACCAGTTTTACCCCTCCCTTCTAGCTCCTTAAGATAATTTAAAAAGAAACTACGTCACTGCTGATTTAGGTGAAAATTGTGTTGTTACTGATTCAGAATTCAGCAATGAAAACTGCATCGTTATCGATTTAGGAAATCGACAGCCAAAATTGCATCGCTATCGATTCAAAATTTAACAGTGATGGTGGAGTCATTAATCCTCTCTCTCTCTCTCTATATATATATATATATATATATATATATATATTCTTATTTTGGCATTTACAATAATGAAGATGACTGCTTTGGTATTTGTGTATCGGGTAATATTTTTAATTTAGACATTGGGTTGAGGTGGTTGAGGTAATGTTGGTGGTCTGCTCCTTTGAGGATCCAATCTTCTGGAAGGGATATATCTTTCCATTGGATTGCTTTTGAGATGACAATGTTTGAGCGGGATAAATGTATTTGTAAAAAAAGTATTTCTCCTTTCTGAGATTGGAATTTGTGTTTGCTAGTAAAAGCTGAAAACATGGCTTTATAGTGAATTTTAAATATAAGAACAATAGGAATAGATCCTTCAGGTATGTCATAATTAT
>NW_011501451.1:12515-42594 GCF_000495115.2 Populus euphratica | reverse complement strand
ATCTGTCTTCCAGCCCGAGCACTGTTTAGTGTTTGACCCATATCTAGAGTTGTAGAACTCCAAATGAGCTGAATTGTTTACACAAGAAAGCTGAGCCAATTTCCTACAACTTTCATGTTTTTAAGTGACTCTAATTTTGACGTTATCAATGACGTTTTAGGTAGACAAAAGAAGATAAGGATTGTCACCAAGTCAAGAGTTGGCCACCGAATCATGAATTAGTCATCAAATGAATAGTTCCTAATTTTGGCCTATAAAAGGAGGCATTTGCCATGCATTTAGGCATCTTGGTTTCCAGATCAAGATCATGCTCTGGCTTTCTCTCTTTATATTTTTTGTAATGTTTATGCTTTGCTTTCATTAATATCAAGTTTATGCCTTTCATTTACTTTCATTTACTTAGTTAACTCTTCATTTACTTAGTTAACTCTTATCTTATTTATGTTCTTATTTTTTTTTTCTTTCATTATGTCTAGCTAATTTTATTATGTCAAGGTGAAAAGGTTACATTAATGGTGTAAGAATAAGTATAGTGTAAACTTAATATGGACTTTAATGTTTGATACTAACATGTTTTGTATTTGTTATCTTGTTTAATACTTGCCCTCACCATGGTTTTGAAACATGGAGATTGGTTTCACATTTTTATGAAGGGTTAACACCTAGAGATAGACAAATAGTTGAATTGATGTGCAATGGAACTTTTGAAAATAAAGACCCTGATAAAGCAATGGAGTACTTAGACTTGTTAGTTGAAAATGCTCAAAATTGGGACACCGCGGGTACTTATGAGACACCGAGTAAAACTCAACATCATACATCTAGCGGAGGTATGTACAACCTTTGGGAAGATCATGACCTCCAAGCCAAGTTTGCATCTTTAGCTAGAAAAGTCGAGGCACTAGAATTGAAAAAGAGTGGTCAATTAAAATCTGTTGAAAACATTGTGTGTCAAATATGTGAAACAAATGAACACTCAACCAATAATTGTCCAACCTTGCCTTCTTTTAAGGAATGTCTCCATAAACATGCTTATGCTTTAAATAGTTTCCAAAGGGCCAATCATAACCCATACTCGCAAATATACAATCCTGGTTGAAGAAATCACCAAAATTTTAATTGGAAGAGTGACAGTGCACAAACTTCACCACCACAGTTTCAAGCACACCATAATTTCCAAAATTCTTATGGATATGCACCTCCTTATTCTCCACCTCCTAGAAGAAATTTTGAGGAAACTTTGTATGCATTTATTGAAAAGCAAGAGACAATCAACACTCAACTTGCTCAAAGCATAGCAGATTTTCAAGATACTCTTGCAAAATTCACATATGCTCTTAGTTTTCAAGAGAAAGGTAAGTTTCCATCTCAACCACAGCAAAATCTCAAGGGGCAATACAATGCAAATGCAAGTAGTCCTCGAAGTCAATACATGGATCAAGTCAAATCAGTCATCACTCTTTGTAGTGGTAAGGTTATTCAAAAACCAATTCTTGAACCTTGTGAGAAAGATGATGAGTTAATCTCTAGGGGTAAGGAAGGGGTTGAATCTGAACATTCCAAAGAAAAGACTGATTTCCCACTAGCACTTCTATTTTCTCATGCCATGACCAATCAGGAAGAAATCAAGGATGAAAAAGGCACCGAAAATGTTGATGTGAATCTTTTATCAAAAGTGACAACAGATTCGGCACCCGACATCACACCAATCAATGATTACTTTCCTGATAAATCTCTACTTTCTCTTAGTTCAATGCCTTGGTTTGCTAAAAATATCAATTTTCTTGTTTCAGGATTTTTGCTAGCTCACTAGAGTACCGAAGACAAAAGAAAATTTTTGAGCAACATGCAAAATTTTTATTGGGATAACCCTTACTTATTCAATTATTGTCTTAATCAAATATTCAAAAAATGCATTCGTGATAATGAGGTAAGTAATTTCATTAAATTTTGTCACTCTAAGGCACGTGGGGATCATTTCTCGTTAAAAAAAAAGGATTGTAAAAATCTTACAAAGCTGATTTTATTGGTCCATCATATTCAAGGAATCACATGCATCCCGCAAAACCTGTGAAAATTGTCAAAAGGTGGGATTTATTTCAAAACAACAAAGAGTCTTTAGATAATCTTCTATTGACTCTTAAGTCTCATCATAGTCGAGATAAATATCGTGTAATTCATGATTTATGGCCAATATTCCATAAGAAACATGCTCGACATAGTCTTGGGAATCTGACTAAAAAAGACTCTGTTTGCTAGTTTTTAAGAAAACTGGATGGGAAGCCTATCCCCGACCCATAGAGGGTGTTTAAGCCGTTCTTGGACGTAAAACCAAGGGAAGATGTGAGCCATAATCACAACTGCGATTTGAATTTTTGTTAGTAAAAACTTGTGTCTTTTGGTTTTATTAATAACATAATATTTTTGTTTTGTTGTTTCTTATATTTGTTTAAGTGTGCTTCAAGTTTGTTAGTGTTCGTTATTTCAGGTGATATCTTCTATACTCTATCTTTCTATCTTAGAACATTGAGGACAATGTCTCATTTTGGTTGGGGGAAGAGGGTAGTAGTTGATAAAAAAAAATTATTTTCTATTTCATAAAGCATATGCATAATTATTGTTACTAGGATGGCAAAGTAAATGAGCTTTTTTGTTAAAGTGATTCTTGAGACGCATCTTAGTAACCATTCTTAACAAGGTCTATTATAATACTTCCTGAAATATTTAGATTTACAAACTCTTGCATTATTATCACTTAATTCTGCTCATATACTCATTTAACATATATTCTTAAACCTTAATTTTCACACACACTTTAACATATAATGGTGGGTTGCATATTGGATTATTACATTACTTATGTTCTTTTGTTAAAGGTAACAACTAAGGGAAAAGGGATAGTATATAATTAAAAAAAGAAAAAAAAAGACAAAAAAAAGAAAAAAATGATAATAATAAAAATGTAGATAAGTTTAGTTTCGTAGCCTCCCTAACCTAAGCAATTAAGACCGAAGGGGTGTTTTAACACCTAATACCCTAAAGTCAACTCACTTGGGAGCTATTGACCCAATGCTTGTTATATGGGTTAAGGAGAAAAGCTTAAGGGAATCAAACATTACACTATCTACATATCAATATCTGCAACCCGAGTTACTAAGCTCGTAGGAGTGTCTCAACACCTAATGCCCTAAGACCAACTGGTCTGGGAGTCATTAGCCGAAAGCTTGTTACATAGGTTAAAGATGCATGATGTTTTAAGTTATATGTATATATATTAAAAAATTAATAAAAAAAGATAAAAAAAATAATCCTAACCCAAGGAAGTTAACCTTAAACATTAGAACAAAAATTTTGTTTTCTTCCAAGAAAAGCACCATAATTATGTGTTGATATATTGAGCAAAAAAAAAAAGGTTTATTAATATCTTGTTAAAAGGTATTGAGCATCTATATAAATTTAATGAGAGTTTTTTTATCTGGATAGATTAATGGAAGTTGAATGATGAATACCTTGCTTTGTGGAATTTGCAAATCGTTTTTCTATTTTAACACTTTGATTACTAGGGACTAGTAATAAGCTGGTTGGGGGGTGTAATTAGTACTTAAAAGTACAATTTTATTAAGGTTTTATATCATCATTTTGCGCTTGAAGTATCAATAACTCCTTAACTAAAACATGTTTTATAATAACGTATCTAATAATATAAGATACCTTTAATTTGTGGTAAATGTTTATTTTAAATGCAAGCATATCATATAAATGAATGGATTTATTGATAAATTTAAGAACTGAAATTAAAAAGATAAAGAGATGGCCAAACTTAGAAAAGAGATGTCGATGCAATCCAAACCGGAACACTGTTCGGTAATTGGGTCATATTTGAAACTGTAGATCTTAGATTTTGATCTATTTTATATGGATGGAAAGGTAAGACATAGGCCTATAACTTTCATATGGAGCCCAAGATCTAAAAAGGTCATTTTCAAGTTCAAATTGTAGCAACAACAAAGAAGTCTGAATCTGTCTTCCAGCCCGAGCACTGTTCGGTATTTTGGCTATATCTGGAGTTCTAGAAGTCCAAATGAGCTGAATTTGTTACACAAGAAAGCTGAGACAATTTTCTACAACTTTCATGTTTAAATTGCCTACAACTTTCATGTTTGCAACTGGCTCCAATTTTGACGTTATCAATGACGTTTTGGGCAGACAAGAGAAGATAAGGATTGTCACCAAGTCAAGAGTTGGTCACCCACTCATCAATCAGTCATCAAATCAATAGTTCCTAATTTTGGCCTATAAAAGGAGGCATTTGCCATGCATTTAGGCATCTTGGTCTCCAGATGAAGATCATGCTTTTGCTTTCTCTCTTTGTATTTTTTGTAATGTTTATGCTTTGCTTTCATTAATATCAAGTTTATGCCTTTCATTTCCTTTCCTTTACTTAATTAACTCTTATCTTATTTATGTTCTTATTTTGTTTATTTATTTTTCTTTCGTTTATTATGTTTAGCTAAGTTTATTATGTTAAGGTGAAAAGGTTACATTAATGGTGTTAGAATAAGTATAGTGTAAACTTAATATGGACTTTATTGTTTGATACTAACATGTTTTGTATTTGTTATCTTTATTTGTTATCTAATATGGACTTTAATGTTTGATACTAACATGTTTTATATTTGTTATCTTGTTCACTCTTTAATACTTTGCTTGTTAAATGACTAATCTTGATTTATGTTGTATAACACTTGATACAATAAATGCTTGGCACTTTCATAGCCCATACTGTATGGTATAACCGACACCTGAGCTATGAAAGAAACTTGATTTGTTGTTAACATAAGTTATAATCATGAATGCTTGATGAAATTTACAAGTATTAGCATTAATCGAATAAGATGACTAATGTAGTCATGTTAACAATCTATAATATGATTGAAACCTTCTTTGTGTGTGGTTTACAATTGAATAATAAGAGTTTATACTATACTTGTTTGACATACCATTAGTGGATCCTCTAACCTTGACGTTTGTTATTATCATTGTTTAATCATTCCATTAATTTTCCATCTCAAAGTTCTCATCATCTTCTTCTTCTTCTCCTTCTTTTTCTTTATTATTATTATTATTGTTGTTGTTGTTGTTGTTGTTGTTGTTGTTGTTGTTGTTATTATTGTTATTACTATTATTGTTGTTGTTGTTGTTGTTGTTGTTGTTGTTGTTATTGTTGTTGTATTATTGTTATTTATAATTTGTACAATTAACCTCTCAATGGTTCGACCCCGGTTATGCCGGGTTATTTATTACTTTGACACTCCTGCACTTGGGAGAAGACATCAATCTTTTAGTCATGTCACTTAACCAAGCATAATGAAGAAGAAAAACATAAATAAACAATATAAGAACACAAGTATAGTAAAGGAAATGAGAAGCATAAATAAGAGATTAAGAAAAATATAACATGAAATAAAACTTAAAAATTACAAAAATATAAAGAAAGAAATAAAGAGCATGATCTTGATCTGAAAACCAAAATGCATAAATACAAGGCAAATACGTTCTTTTATATCCCAAAATTTGGAACTATTGATTTGATAACTAATTGTTGAGTGGGTGTCCAACTCTTGACTTGGTGACAATCCTTATCTTTTTATTTGAACAAAATGTTATTGTTAACGTCAAAATTCAAACAGATTTAAAGTATAAAAGTTCTAGAAAATTGTTTCAGCTTTCCAACAAAAAAAATTGAGGTTATTTAGACTTCTAGAACTCAAGATATGGGCTGAACACTAAATAGTGTCTAGGCTACAGGACAAATTTCAATTTCTCTTTCGATGCTAAGATTTGGAGTTTTAAACGATAGAATTGAGTTTTGGATAATTCATAAATGTTTTAGACCTCTTTCTTAGCTTTCCATCCACATAGAATAGACCTAAATCCAACTTTTACAGCTCCAGATATGACTAAATGACTAAACGGTGTTCTAGTTTGGACTATACTAATATCTTTTTTATAAGCGTAGTCCTCTCTTTGACTTCTCAATTTTAGTAGTTAAACTCATCAATCAATCATTTTATTTATATGATAGGCTTGAAGGTCATGATCTTCCCTAAGGTTATACATACCTCCACTAGATGTATGAGGTTGAGTTTTACTCGGTGCCTCATAAGTACCCGCGGTGTCCCAATTTTGAGCATTTTCAGCTAACAAGTCTAAGTACTCCATTGCTTCATCAGGGTCTTTATCTTCAAAAGTTCCATTGCACATCAATTCAACCATTTGCCTATCTTTAGGTGTTAAGCCTTCATAAAAATGTGAAACCAATCTCCATGTTTCAAAACCATGATGAGGGCAAGTATTAAGCAAGTCTCGATACCTATCCCAACATTGGTAAAATGTTTCTCCTGGTTTTTGAGTGAAAGTAGTGATTTGTGTTTTGAAAGAGTTTGTCCTGTTGTCTCTTGAAAGAGTTTGTTCTATGAGATGGGAAAAACTTCTTTAAAAATTGTTGTTGCATTTCATCCCAAGCACGAATGGATCCTGGTCTCAAATTTTGTAGCCATGTTTTAGCTTTATATTTTAATGAAAGTTTGTAGCCATGTTTTAGCTTTATCTTTTAATGAAAAAGGAAAAAGCTTTAATCTGATGGTGTTCATGCTACAATTTAAATTATTATATGTGTTGCAGACCTCCTTAAATTCCCTTAAATGCAAGTATGAATTTTCCAATTCTAAGCCATGAAAAAAGGTAAAAGTTGAATAATGCCTAGTTTAAAATTAAAATGAGATGCATCAAGAGGGAAAACTATGCATGATGGTGCACTTGTTCTTGTGGGATTCATGTGGTCTCTAAGTGTTCTAGCACGGTTATTCTCATTATTCTCATTATGAAGTGATTGATTATCTTCTTCGGCCATATTTTCTGAAAATGATGAGGATACCCTACAAAGTCTACCGCTTGATGTACGTGACCACACTCTCATGCACGTGTTGGAATAAAATAAAAAGAAGAAGAAAATAAAAGAAGAAGAAACAAGAACAAAGAAACAAAGTTATATACAAGAAAAGTGAAAAGAGAAAATAAAATAAATATTATAATTTATACAAAACTTACCTCCCCGGCAACGGCGCCAAAAACTTGACACGACGAAAAGATTGTTGTCTTCTCCCAAGTGCAGGAGTGTCGAAGTAATAAATAACCCGGCAAGACCGGGGTCGAACCACAGGGAGGTTAATTGTACAAATTATAAACAACAATAGTACAACAACAATAATAATAACAACAACAACAATAACAATAGTAATAATTATAATAACAACAATAACAATAACAATAACAATAATAATAATAATAATAATAATAATAATAATAATTAATAATAATAATAATAGTAATAGTAGTAGTAGTAGTAGTAGTAATAATAATAATAATAATAATAAAGAAAGAAAAGAGGAAAATGATGATGAGAACTTGAAGATGGAAAATTAATGTAAGGATTAAACAATAATAATAAAAAATGTCAAGGTTAGAGGTTTCACTAATGGTATGTCAAACAAGTATAGTATAAACTCTTATTATTCAATTGGAAACCACACACAAAGGAGGTTCCAATTAGATTATAGATTGTTAACATGATTACATTAGTCATCTTATTCGATTAATGCTAGTACTTGTAAATCTCGTCAAGCATTCATGATTATAACTTATGTTAACAACAAATCAAGTTCCTTTCAAAGCTCAGGTGTCGGTTATACCATACAATATGAGCTATGAGAGTGCCAAGCATTTGTTGTACCAAGTGTTATACAACATAAATCAAGATTAGTCATTTAACAAGCAAAGTATTAAAGAGTGAAAAAGATAACAAATATAAAACATGTTAGTATCAAACATTAAAGTCCATATTGAGTTTACACTATACTTATTCTTACACCATTAGTGTAACCTTTTCACCTTGACATAATAAACTTAGCTAGACATAATAAAAGAAAGAAAAATAAATAAACAAAATAAGAACATAAATAAGATAAGAGTTAACTAAGTAAAGGAAAGGAAATGAAAGACATAAACTTGATATTAATGAAAGCAAAGCATAAGTAATACAAAAAATACAAATAGAGAAAGCAAGAGCATGATCTTGATCTGGAAACCAAGATGCCTAAATGCATGGCAAATGCCTCCTTTTATAGGCCAAAATTGGGAACTATTGATTTGATGACTAATTGATGAGTGGGTGGCCAACTCTTGACTTGGTGACAATCCTTATCTTCTCTTGTCTGCCCAAAATGTTATTGATAACGTCAAAACTGGAGTCACTTGAAAACATAAAAGTTGTAGGCAATTGTCTCAGCTGTTTTGTGTAAACAATTCAGCTCATTTAGACTTCTAGAACTCCAGATATGGCCAAAATACTAAACAGTGGTCGGGCTAGAGGACAGATTCAGGCTTATTTGTTGTTGCTATAATTTGGACTTGAAAATAGCCTTTTTAGATCTTGGGCTCCATAGGAAAGTTGTAGGCCTATGTCTTACCTTTCCATCCATATAAAATAGACCTAAATCTGAGATCTATAACTCCAGATATGACCCAATTACCAAACAGTGTTCTGGTTTGGATTGCACCGACATCTCTTTTCTAGGTTTGGCCATCTCTTTATCCTTGCAATTTAAGTTCCTCAAGTCATCAATCAATCCTTTCATTTATGTGATAGGCCTGCATTTAAAATGAACATTTACCACAAATTAAAGGTATCTTATATTATTAGATATATTATTATAAAACATGCTTTAGTTAAGGAGTTATTGATACTTCAAGTGCAAAATGATGATATAAAACCATGATAAAAATGCACTTTTAAGTACTAATCATAAGGCTCTTTTAATTTTATGTTCTCCAATAAAGCAAGAAATTGTAGGACAACTAGGGTCGTTATATTTCAAAGCATTATTGTTATGAAGAATGATACTTATTCGGCTAAAAAGGCTTTCTTTTTCACATTTAGTTTTCTTTTCACCGTGCATAGATCTTTTAAAAATTTAGCATAGGAAGGAACATGTTTAATAGCATCCAACAAAGGTATATTGATCCTTACCTGCTTGAAAGTTTCAAAGATTTCAGAGTATTGATCCTTACCTGTTTGAAAATTTCATAAATTTCAGAATTGTGATTGACTTTCCTTTGTTTGGTCATGGCTTGAGGAAATGGAAGTGCTGGCGGTGAATCAGTCGTTTCATTGCAATTTTCAGATTCAACCCCTTCCTTACCCTTAGAGATTGATTCATCATCTTTCTCATAAGGTTCAAGAAAGGGTTTTTCAATAACCTTACCACTGCGAAGAGTAGTGACTGATTTGACTTGATCCATGTGTTGGCTTCTAGAACTACTTGTATTTGCATTGTATTGCCCCTTGGGATTTTGTTGTGGTTGAGATGGAAACTTACCTTTCTCTTGGAAACTGAGAGTAGATGTCAATTTTGTAAGAGTATCTTTAAAATCTATCATGTTTTGAGTAAGTTGAGTATTGATTGCCTCTTGCTTTTCAATGAATGCATGCAATGTTTCCTCAAGATTTCCTCTTGGAGGTGCATATCCATGAGAATTTTGGAAATTGTGGTGTGTTTCAAACAGTGGTTGTGAAGTTTGGGTGATTTCTCCAACCAGGGTTGTATGTTTGTAAGTATGGGTTATAGTTGGCCCTTTGAAAACTGTTTAAAGGATGAGCTTGTTCATGAAGACATTCCTTAAAAGAAGGCAAGATTGGACAATTATTGGTTGAGTGTTCATTTCTTTCACATATTTGACATACAATGTTTTCAACAGATTTTAATTGACCACTCTTTTTCAATTCTAGTGCCTCGACTTTTCTAGCTAAAGATACAAACTTGGCTTGAAGGTCATGATCTTCCCTAAGGTTATATATACTTCCACTAGATGTATGAGGTTGAGTTTTACTCGGTGCCTCATAAGTATCTGTGGTGTCCTAATTTTGAGCATTTTTAGCTAACAAGTCTAAGTACTCCATTACTTCTTCAGGGTCTTTATCTTCAAAAGTTTCATTGCACATCAATTTAACCATTTGCCTATCTCTAGCTGTTAACCCTTTATAAAAATGTGAAACCAATCTCTATGTTTCAAAACCATGACGAGGGCAAGTATTAAGCTAGTCAAGATACCACTTTTGAGTGAAAGTGGTGATTTGTCTTTTGAAAGAGTTTGTTCTGTGAGATGGAAAAAACTTCTTTAAAAAATATTATTGCATTTCATCCCAAGCACGAATGGATCCTGGTCTCAAATTTTATAGCCATGTTTTAGCTTTATCTTTTAATGAAAAAGGAAAAAGCTTTAATCTGATGGTGTTCATGCTACAATTTGAATCATTATGTGTTGCAAACCTCCTCAAATTCCCTTAAATGCAAGTATGGATTTTCTAAATCTAAGCCATGAAAAGAGGGTAAAAGTTGAATAATGCCTGGCTTAAAATTAAAATGAGATGCATCAGGAGGAAAAACTATGCATGATGGTGCACTTGTTCTTGTGGGATTCATGTTGTCTCTAAATGTTCTAACACGGTTATTCTCATTATGAAGTGATTGATTATCTTTTGAAAATGATGAGGATACCCTACAAAGTCTACCACTTGATATACGTGACCACACTCTCATGCATGTGTAGGAATAAAATAAGAGAAAGAAGAAAATAAAAGAAGAAGAAACAAGAGAAAAGAAAGAAAGTTATATACAAGAAAAGTGAAAAGAGAAAATAAAATAACTACTATAATTTATACAAGAACTTACCTCCCCAGCAACGGCGCCAAAAACTTGACACCACTAAAAGATTAATGTCTTCTCCCAAGTGCAGGAGTGTCGAAGTAATAAATAACCCGCCAAGACCGGGGTCGAACCACAGGGAGGTTAATTGTACAAATTATAAACAATAATTATAAAAACAACAACAACAATAACAATAATATTAGTCACAATAATAATAATAATAGTATTAGTAGTAGTAGTAGTAGTAAAGAAAAAGAAGGAGAAGAAAAAGAAAAAGATAATGATGAGAACTTTGAGATGAAATATTAATGCAAAGTGACACGACTAAAAGATTGATGTCTTCTCCCAAGTGCAGGAGTGTTGAAGTAATAAATAACCCGGCAAGACCGGGGTCGAACCACAGGGAGGTTATTTGTACAAATTATAAATAACAACAAAAACAATAACAATAACAACAACAATAATAATAATACTAACAATAATAATAATAATAATAATAAAGAAAGAGAAGAAGAAGAAGATTATGAGAATAATAATAATAATAAAGAAAGAGAAGAAGAAGAAGATGATGATGATGAGAACTTGGAGATGGAAAATTAATGTAAGGATTAAACAATAATAATAACAAATGTCAAGGTTAGAGGTTCCACTAATGGTATATCAAACAAGTATAATATAAACTCTTATTATTGAATTGGAAACCACACACAAAGGAGGTTCCAATAAGATTATATATTGTTAACGTGATTACATTAGTCATCTTATTCAATTAATGCTAATACTTGTAAATCTCGCCAAGCATTCATGATTATAACTTATGTTAACAACAAATCAAGTTCCTTTCATAGCTCAGGTGTCGGTTATACCATACATTATGGGCTATGAAAGTGCCAAGCATTTGTTG
This sequence comes from Populus euphratica, assembly GCF_000495115.2. Taxonomy (NCBI): domain Eukaryota; kingdom Viridiplantae; phylum Streptophyta; class Magnoliopsida; order Malpighiales; family Salicaceae; genus Populus; species Populus euphratica. The sequence goes on along the minus strand of NW_011501451.1, from coordinate 30,924 downwards.
TACCAGGTGTTATACAACATAAATCAAGATTAGTCATTTAACAAGCAAAGTATTAAAGAGTGAACAAGATAACAAATATAAAACATGTTAGTATCAAATATTAAAGTCCATATTAAGTTTACATTATACTTATTCTTACACCATTAGTGTAACCTTTTCACCTTGACATAATTAACTTAGCTAGACATAATGAAAGAAAGCAAAATAGATAAACAAAATAAGAACATAAAAGTTAACTAAGTAAAGGAAAGGAAATGAAAGGCACAAACTTAATATTAATGAAAGCAAAGCATAAATATTACTAAGTAAAGGAAAGGAAATGAAAGGCATAAACTTAATATTAATGAAAACAAAGCATAAAAAATACAAAGAGAGAAAGGAAGAGCATGATCTTGATCTGGAAACCAAGATGCCTAAATGCATGGCAAATGCCTCCTTTTATAGGCCAAAATTGGGAACTATTGATTTGATGACTAATTGATAAGTGGGTGGCCAACTTTTGACTTGGTGACAATCTTTATCTTCTCTTGTCTGCCCAAAACGTCATTGATAACGTCAAAATTGGAGCCAGTTGCAAACATGAAAGTTGTAGGAAATTGTCTCAGCTTTCTTGTGTAGAACATTCAGCTCATTTGGACTTCTAGAACTCCAGATATGGCTAAAATACCGAATAGTGCTCGGGCTGGAAGACAGATTCGGGCTTCTTTGTTGTTGCTACAATTTGGACTTGCAAATGGCCTTTTTAGATCTTGGGCTCCATATGAAAGTTGTAGGCCTATGTCTTACCTTTCCATCCATATAAATTGGATCTAAATATGAGATCTGTAGCTCCAGATATGACCCAATTACCGAACAGTGTTCCGGTTTGGATTGCACCGACATCTCTTTTCTAAGTTTGACCATCTCTTTGCCTTTGCAATTTAAGTTCTTAAAGTCATCAATCAATCCTTTCATTTATGTGATAGGCCTGCATTTAAAATGAACATTTACCATAAATTAAAGGTATCTTATATTATTAGATATATTATTATAAAACATGCTTTAGTTAAGGAGTTATTGTGATATATTATTATAAAACATGCTTTGGTTAAGGAGTTATTGGTACTTCAAGTGCAAAATGATGATATAAAACCATGATAAAAATGCACTTTTAAGTACTAATCACAAAGATTAAACAATGATAATAATAAATGTCAAGGTTAGAGGATCCACTAATGGTATGTCAAACAAGTATAGTATAAACACTTATTATTCAAGTGGAAACCACACACAAAGGAGGTTCCAATTTGATTATAGATTGTTAACATGATTACATTTGTCATCTTTTTTTATTAATGTTAATACTTGTAAATCTCGTTAAGCATTCATGATTATAACTTATGTTAACAACAAATCAAGTTCCTTTCATAGCTCATGTGTCGGTTATACCATACAATATGGGCTATGAAAGTGCCAAGCATTTGTTGTACCAAGTGTTATACAACATAAATCAAGATTAGTCATTTAAAGGAAAGAACAATAAACAAAATAATAAAAGAAAGAACAATAAATAAACAAAATAAAAACATAAATAAGATAAGAGTTAACTAAGTAAAGGAAAGGAAATGAAAGGCATAAACTTGATATTAATGAAAGCAATAAACATTACATAAAATACAAAGAGAGAAAGCAAGAGCATGATCTTGATCTGGAAATCAAGATGCCTAAATGCCTCCTTTTATAGGTCAAAATTGGGAATTATTGATTTGATGACTAATTGATGAGTGGGTGGTCAACTCTTGACTTGGTGACAATCCTTATCTTCTCTTGTCTGCCCAAAACATCATTTATAACGTCAAAATTGGAGCTACTTGAAAACATGAAAGTTGTAGGAAATCATCTCAGCTTTCTTGTGTAAAACATTCAGATCATTTTGACTTCTAGAACTCCAGATATGGCCCAAATACTGAACAGTACTCGGGCTAGAGGACAGATTCAGACTTCTTTGTTATTGCTCCAATTTGAACTTGAAAATGGCCTTTTTAGATTTGGGCTCAATATGAAAGTTGTAGGTCTATGTCTTAACTTTCTATCCATATAAAGTAGACCTAAATCTGAGATCTACAGCTCTAGATATGATCCAATTACCGAATAGTATTCCGGTTTGGACTGCACCGACATCGCTTTTCTAAGTTTAGCCATCTCTTTCTCTTTTCAATTTTAGTTCTTAAATTCATTAATCAATTCTTTCATTTATGTGATAGGCTTACATTTAAAATGAACATTTACTATTAATTAAAGGTATTATAGGCCTGCATTTAAAATGAATATTTACCACAAATTAAATGTATCTTATATTATTAGATATATTATTATAAAACATGCTTTAGTTAAGGAGTTATTGATACTTCAAGTGCAGAATGATGATATAAAACCTTGATAAAAATGCACTTTTAAATATTAATCATGACAAAGAAGAACACAACATAATTTCAGTAAAAATTCAAACATAAATTTAATGCTATATTTGGACATCAATTCAACCCTTTTAAAAGCTTTTTTTGGAGAAGGCTATTATAGACATATTTATAGGAGATTCTATTAGCTTTCTATATCATTAAAGAATAACTCATTTGGACATTTGATCACAAGTTATAGGCACAACACCGAAAGATGTTATGGAAAATCAAATCAGGCTAGTTTGGAAACCACTTTGGTGCATATTTTTATTTCTACTTTATAAGTTGTCTCTTTCTTCTTTTTAACCCAAAATAATATAACAATGTCCCATTCGACTTTCCATCCATGTGATTTCCCTCTTGAATTAATGGATTACCTAAAATAAATCAAAAGTTATTTGATGTGTGGACATGTAAGATCATCGATTATATTTGAGCTGATCTGGAGGCTGATTTAGGGTTAAATTTAAACATCATATACGAATATAAATATATCTATTATTTAGGCTAAGATTGACATTAAAACTTTGAGTGTTTGATGATTGAAGTTTGCATACAACATAAGACGAGTTTGAGCTTGGAATAGATCATATAATAATCTTTTATAAAATTGGAATAGAAATGATTTTTGGAAAAAATTTAGAGCACTTATATGAACCAAGATTTGCTTTAATCATCAACTAAATTTCTCTTCAATTCTTTATTCCAAATTCCAATATTAAATCTTCTGAAATAATTCATTTAAGCTCCAAAAAGCTATCGAAATATTAAAAGAAACTTTGTTACTAAAAAGCACATCAATTATTATAAAAAACCCAAATAAAAACAATAAATACATATGTAAAATAAGAGACTTAATGATACTTTTTATGCGCAATCACACCCCCAACTTAGATTTGACTAATTCTCAAGTAAAACAAAACATAAAACCTTTGAAATAAAAAAATAATAATAACCATAATTAGACTCGACTTATCACACTTGAAGGACCTATCAGTTGATACACAATAGCAAATAAAGCAAAATAAACATACTCACATTCTTTAAATCAAATATCCAAACAAAATTCCAAATTCAATCGTATTTATCATGAAACCAACATAATTGATTTATGAAAAAACTCAACTTATAATCTTTCATTTTCACCACTACAAACAAGGTAGTAAACTAGAGAAATATCTATATATTTTTTTCTTTTTTTAAGATATTATTTATTCTTTGTCTTTAAGTGGTCACTTTTTTTTTTACGCGAAAACAAATATTTGTGATGAATGTACCCGGTTACTCATAAGGTTACAAACTTAAAATGCTTTTGCATACTAATATTTCAAGCTGTCGTTTGACGTAAAGATAAACATTTGTGATGAATACCACTAGTTACTAAACAACTCAAAACATTGGAGTAGATAGAACTTTATACAAATTTATTTATTTAATTATTTAATAATTATTACTCTATTTACTTAAACTCTGTTTAAGACTAGATCAAAATGGATGATCATAAGTAAAGCATTGCACTTATCTTTTATGCATAATCACACAACTTTTACATGGAAAGATGTACTTCAATAATCTTAAAGAATAAAAAATATGTTATATCTTGCTTTATAAGATATTATCTATCCCAAATTAAAGCATGCAATGTTCAACACAATAATGAATCCAAAAAAGTAATATTGATCCTAAATAAGTCCCACTCACATACAACTGTAAGTTTTTTTTCTTCAAAACAAGCATAAATAAGAAATTAATATAAGTAAAACTTAAGCATTACAATAAAGAGAGAGCAAGAGCATGATCTTGATCTGAAAACCAAGATGTCTAAAATGCATAGTAAATGCCTCCTTTTATAGGCTAAAATTTGGAACTATTAATTTGATAACTAATTGTTGAGTAGGTGGCCACATCTTAACTTGATGACAATCCTTATCTTCTTATATAAACAAATCTCATTGATAACGTCAGAATTTAAACCAACCTTACATAGAAAGTCCTAGGAAATTGTCTCAGATTTCCTGGAAAAAAAAATTAAAGTCATTTAGACTTCTAAAACTCAAGAAATGGGTTGAACACTAAATAGTATCTGGGCCACAAGACAGATTCGAACTTCTACGTTGTTGCTAAGATTTGGACTTTTAAATAGCAGAATTGAGTCTTGCCTTCCACATGAAAGTTTTAGGTCTATGTCTCAACTTTCCAACCATATAAAGTATACCTAAATCCAAGTTCTAAAGCTCCAGTTATAATCCAATTACCGAATAGTATTCCAGTTTGGACTAAACCAGCATCCCTTTTCTAAGCTTCACCTTCTCTTAGTTCTTTCAATTTCAGTACTTCAACTCATCAATCAATCCTTTTATTTATGTGATAGGTATATATTTAGAATGACCATTTACCATAAATTAAAGGTATCTTATAGTATCAGACTTCTTATCATAAAACATGTTTTAGTTTAAGAGTTATTGATACTTCAATTGTAAAATGATGATGTAAAACCTTGATAAAAATGTCTTTTTAATACTAATCAGCATGACCTATGACTTTTTATCTTATTAATGATAAAATCTTATTGAAATTGATCAATATGATCTTTAATTTCATTTTGAGCATTTTCACATTGATTTATGACTGATTTTGTTTTGATAACTTTTTTTTAATTTTAATGAATTTAGTTTTTTAGTAATCATTTTGATGAGTTCATTTAATGAGGATAATTTAATCATTTGATCTTTTGGTATTTGAAAAAGAAAGGAGAGTGAAATTGAAATAGTGAAATTTCAACAGTTGATGGTCAGGCTCCTTCTCCTCCGTGAGAAGAAAAAAAAAGGCCATATTCGACTGAATAGACTATAATTGTTGGGCTATTGTATATAAAATTTGAATGGTGTAATTATTTTGAGACTATATTAACTTGATATTGATTAATACTTAAAAGTGTATTTTTATCAAGGCTTTATATCAGCATTTTGCACTTGAAGTATCAAGTTGAAAATTATAAAACAAAACTTTTTGACCAGTATCAACATAATAAAAGAAAGAAAAATAAATAAATAAAATAAGAACATAAATTAGATAAGAGTTAACTAAATAAAGGAAAGGAAATGAAAGGCATAAACTTGATATTAATGAAAGCAAAGCATAAACATTACAAAAAATACAAAGGGAGAAAACAAGAGCATAATCTTGATCTGAAAACCAAGATGCCTAAATGCATGGCAAATGCCTCCTTTTATAGGCCAAAATTGGGAACTATTGATTTGATGACTAATTGATGAGTGGGTGACCAACTCTTGACTTGGTGACAATCCTTATCTTCTCTTGTCTGCCCAAAACAACATTGATAACGTCAAAATTAGAACCACTTGAAAACATGAAAGTTGTAAGAAATTGACTTAGATTTCATTTATAAAAAAATCAGATCATTTGGACTTCTAGAACTCTAGATATGGGCCAAACACTAAATAGTGCTCGAGTTGGAGAACAGATTCGAACTTCTTTGTTGTTGCTCCAATTTGGACTTGAAAGTGGCCTTTTTAGATCTTGGGCTCCATATGAAAGTTATAGGCCTATGTCTTACCTTTCCATCCATATAAAGTACACCTAAATCTAAGATCTACAGCTCTAGATATGACCCATTTACCGAATAGTGTTCTGGTTTGGACTGCACCAGCATCTCTTTTCTAAGTTTGGTCATCTCTTTGTCCTTTCAATTTCAGTTCTTAAATTCATCAATCAATTTTTTCATTTATACGATAGGCTTGCATTTAAAATGAACATTTACCACAAATTAAAGGTATCTTATATTATTAGATATGTTATTATAAAATATATTTTAGTTAAGGAGTTATTGATACTTCAAGTGCAAAATAACGATATAAAACCTTGATAAAAATGCACTTTTAAGTACTAATCACTCCCCCTAACCAACTTATTACTATTTCCTAGTAATCAAAGCATTAAAATAGAAAAACAATTTACAAATTCCACAAAGCAAGGTATTCATCATTCAACTTCCATTAATCTATCTAGATAAACAAATTCTCATTAAATTTATATATGTGCTCAATACCTTTTAACAAGATATTAATAAACCTTACTTTTATGCTCAATATATCAACACATAATTATGGGTCTTTACTTGGAAGAAAACAAAATTCTTGTTTAAATGTTTAAGGTTAACTTCCTTGGGTTGGGATTATTATTATTTTATTATTTTTATAAATATATGTACATGTAACTTAAAACACAATGCATCTTTAACCCATGTAACGAGCTTTTGGGTAATGACTCCCAGACCAGTTGTTGAGACACCCCTACGAGTTTAGTAACTCGGGTCGCAGATACTGATACGTAGATAATGCAATGTTTGATTCCCTTAAGCTTTTCTCCTCAACCCATGTAACAAGCGTTGGGCCAATAGCTACTAAATCAGTTGACTTTAGGGTATCATATGTTAAAACACCCCTTCGGGTTTAATTGCTTAGGTTAGGGAGGCTACGAAACCAAACTTATCTTTTTTTATTTTTATTTTTTGCTCTTTTTTTATTTCAAATTATGTACTATCCCTTTCTCTTAGTTGATACCTTTAACAAAAAAACATAAATAATGCAATAATCCAATGTGTAACCCACAATTATATGTTAAAATGTGTGTGTGAAAATTAAGGTTTAAGAATACATATTAAATGAGTATATGAGCAGAATTAAGTGATAATAATGCGAGAGTTTGTAAACCTGAATATTTCAAGAAGTATTATAATAGGCCTTGTTAAGAATGGTTACTAAAATGCGTCTCAAGAGTCACTTTAACAAAAGAACTTCTTTACTCAGTCATCCTAGTAACAACAATTTTGCACATGCTTTATGAAATGGAAAATAATTTTTTTTTTTATCAACTACTACCCTCTCCCCTCAACCAAAGTGAGACATTGCCCTCAATGTCCTAACGTAGAAAGATAGAGTATCGAAAACATCACCTAAAATAACGAGCACTGATAAACCTGAAACACACTTAAATAAATATAAGAAATAACAAACACAATAATAAAATCAAAAGACACAAAGATTCACAAATGAAGACTCAAATATAATCTAAGCTTTTTGCGGCTTTCCTTAGATGACCAATTTACACGACTCATGGAGGGATCAATTACAAGAATGAAAGATTGTAGTTGGTCAATCAATTATTCAGCAGTAGCAGTAGAGATTATGTTTTGTCGTGTAGAAGATGTTAGAAAATCTTGTTCCACAGCATGATCAAGAAAAGACAACAACTTATCATAATAACCATTAACATTTAACAGACTTATGGGTTAATGGTGAATGTGCAGTTCGGCCTAAGAGGAAATATGAAAGATCTCTTCCAATGTGCCTAGACCACTTGATAAGGCAATGAAGGCATCAGCATGGTTAAATATTACATTCATTCGAGCAGACATTGTGGAGACCTGTAGTTCCTCTCCAATTGTTTTTCAAATGATGTTTCCTTGTGCCAAAGCTTCGGGGACGACCCCTAAAACTTGACTACCTCCTAAAAATACAGTTATTGACACACCTCCCATTAACCCAAGACTGCCTTCCTTATACACTAAATGAATCTTTCTCTCAGCTAGCACTTGACCAAGATGATTTGCTGATTCTAAAAACTTCTTTTCTTTCCCAGGACTAGATCCACCGAAAACACAAATATTTCTTATGTGATGACTTGAGGAACTTGCCATTTCTACACATTTCTATATTTGATGAATGTATGGGTTGAGTGGAAATGAAAGGAAGGAAGAGAGGATTTTATAGATGAGAAATTAAAAAGGCAATCATACCACTTATATGTAGGCTAGTTGGAGTCTCTCTCTCTCTCTCTCTCTCTCTTTCTGACTCTCTCTCTCTTTCTCTCTCTCACACACACACACTCTCTTTATTTATTTATATAAAAAAAAATGTATGTATAGGTGGTTGTGATTGTGGCTCACATCTTCCCTTAGTTTTACATCCAAGAACGGCTTAGATGCCCTCTATAGGTTGGGGATAGGCTTCCCATCCAGTTTTCTTAAAAACTGGCAAACAAGGTCTTTTTTAGTCAGATTCCCAAGACTACATCCAGCATGTTTTTTTATGAAAATGGGTTCATAAGTCATGAATTGCACGATGCTTATCTCGACTATGTTTTGAAGATTATCTAAAGACTCTTTATGTTTTGAAATAAATCCCACCTTTTGACAATTTTCACAGGTTTTGCGGGATGCATGTGATTCCTTGAATATGGTGGGTCAGTAGAATTTGCTTTGTAAGATTTCTACAGTTTTCTTTTTTTATGAGAAATAATCCCCACGTGCCTTATAGTGACAAAACTTAATGAAATTACTTACCTCATTGTTAGGAATGCATTTTTGAAATATTTGATCAGGACAATATTTGAATAAGTTAGGGTCATCATAATAAAAGTTCTTCACTTTGTTCAAAAACTTTTCTTTGTTTTAGGTACTCCAATTAGCTGGCAAATCTCCTAAAGTAAGAAAATTGATATCTTTATCATACCAAGGCTCTAAGAGAAAGTAAGGATTCGTCAGGAAAGTAATCATCAATTGGTGTGATGTCAGATGTCGAATTTGTTGTCACTGTTGATAAAAGATTCGCATCAACATTTTCGGTGCTTTTTTCATCCTTGATTTCTTCCTGATTGGTCATGGCATGAGAAAATAGAAGTGTTGAAGGGGAATCAGTTGTTTCTTTGTAATGTTCAGATTCAACCCCTTCCTTACCCTTAGAGATTGACTCATCATCTTTCTCACAAGGTTCAAGAATTGGTTTTTGAATAACCTTACCAATATAAAGAGTGATGACTGAATTGACTTGATCCATGTGTTGACTTCCAAGACTACTTACATTTGCATTGTATTGCCCTTTGAGATTTTGCTGTAGTTGAGATGGAAACTTACCTTTCTCTTGAAAACTAAAAGCAGATGTGAATTTTGCAAGAGTATCTTTAAAATCTGTTATGTTTTGAGCAAGTTGAGTGTTGATTGTCTCTTGCTTTTCAATAAATGCATACAAAGTTTCCTCAAAATTTCTTATAGGAGGTGGAGCATAAGGAGGTACACATCCATGACAACTTTGGAATTTGTGGTGTGCTTGAAACGGTGGTTATGAAGTTTGTACATTGTTATTATCACTCTTCCAACTGAAATTTGGGTGATTTCTCCAACTAGGATTGTATGTTTGTGAGTATGGGTTCTGGTTGGTCCTTTAGAAACTGTTTAAAGCATGGGTTTGTTTATGGAAGCATTCCTTAAAAGAAGGCAAGGTTGGACAGTTATTGGTTGAGTGTTCATTTATTTCATATATTTGACACACAATGTTTTCAACAGATTTTAATTGACCACTCCTTTTCAATTCTATTGCCTTGACTTTTCTAACTAAAGATGCAAACTTGGCTTGAAGGTCATGATCTTCCCTAAGGTTGTACATACCTCCACTAGATGTATGAGGTTGAGTTTTACTCGGTGCCTCATACGTACCCGCGGTGTCCCAATTTTTAGCATTTTCAGCTAACAAGTCTAAGTACTACATTGCTTCATCAGGGTCTTTATCTTCAAAAGTTCCATTGCACATCAATTCAACCATTTGTCTATCTTTAGGTGTTAACCCTTCATAAAAATGTGAAACCAATCTCCATGTTTCAAAACCATGATGAGGGCAAGTATTAAGCAAGTCTCAATACCTATCCCAACATTGGTAAAATGTTTCTCCTGGTTTTTGAGTGAAAGTGGTGATTTGTCTTTTGAAAGAGTTTGTTCTATGAGATGGCAAAAACTTCTTTAAAAACTGTTGTTGCATTTCAACCCAAGCACGAATGGATCCTAGTCTCAAATTTTATAGCCATGTTTAACTTTATCTTTTAATGAAAAAGGAAAAAGCTTTAATCTGATGGTGTTCAAGCTACAATTTGAATCTTTATAGATGTTGCAAACCTCTTTAAATTCCCTTAAATGCATGTATGGATTTTCTAAATCTAAACCATGAAAAGAAGGTAAAAGTTGAATAATATCTAGTTTAAAATTAAAATGAGATGCATTAGGAGGAAATACTATGCATGATGATGCACTTGTTCTTATGGGATTCATGTGGCCTCTAAGTTCACAGTTATTTTTATTATTCTCATTATAAAGTGACTGGTTATCTTCTTTGGCCATATTTTCTTAAAATGATGAGAATACCCTATAAAGTCTACCACTTAATGTATATGACCACACTCTCATGCATGTGTTGGAATAGAATAAAAAAAAACAAAAGAAGAAGAAAGAAGAGACAAGAAACAAAGTTATATACAAGAAAAGTGAAAAGAGAAAACCTGCATTTAAAATGAACATTTACCATAAATTAATGGTATCTTATATTATTAGATATATTATTATAAAACATGCGTTGTGCAAACATGCTATAATTTGTAAAAAGAACTTACCTCCCCGGCAACGGCGCCAAAAACTTGACATGACAAAAAGATTAATGTCTTCTCCCAAATGCAGGAGTGTTGAAGTAATAAATAACCCGGCAAGACCGGGGTCGAACCACAGGGAGGTTAATTGTACAAATTATAAATAACAACAACAAAAGCAACAACAACAACAACAACAACAACAAGAATAATACTAGTAATAATAATAATAATAATAATAATAATAATAATAAATAACAATAACAATAACAACAAGAATAATAATAATAAGAAGAAGAAGAAAGAGAAGAAGAAGAAGAAGAAGATGAGAACTTTGAGATGGAATATTAATGTAAGGATTAAACGATGATAATGGTATGTCAAACAAGTATAGCATAAACTCTCATTATTCAATTAGAAACCACACACAAAGAAGGTTCCAATCAGATTATAGATTGTTAACATGATTACATTAGTCATCTTATTTGATTAATGCTAATACTTGTAAATCTCGTCAAGCATTCATGATTATAACTTATGTTAACAACAAATCAAGTTCCTTTCATAGCTCAGGTGTCGATTATACCATACAATATAAACTATGAAAGTGCCAAGTATTTGTTGTACCAAGTGTTATACAACATAAATGAAGATTAGTCATTTAATAAGCAAAGTACTAAAGAGTAAACAAGATAACAAATACAAAGCATGTTAGTATCAAACATTAAAGTCCATATTAAGTTTACACTATACTTATTCTTACACCATTAGTGTAACCTTTTCACCTTGATATAATAAACTTAGCTAAACATAATGAAAGAAAGAAAAATAAATAAACAAAATAAGAACATAAATAAGATAAAAGTTAACTAAGTAAATGAAAGGAAATGAAAGGCATAAACTTGATATTAATGAAAGCAAAGCATAAACATTACAGACATCGTAAAGAGAGAAAGCAAAAGCATGATCTTGATCTGGAAACCAAGATGCCTAAATGCATGGCAAATGCCTCCTTTTATAGGCAAAAATTGGGAACTATTGATTTGATGACTTATTGATGAGTGGGTGGTCAACTCTTGACTTGCTGACAATCCTTATCTTCTCTTATCTACCCAAAACGTCATTGATAACGTCAAAATTGGAACCACTTGCAAACCTGAAAGATGAAGGAAATTGTCTCAGTTTTCTTGTGTCAAAATTTCAGCTCATTTGGACTTCTAGAACTCTATATATGGGCCAAACACTAAATAATGCTCGGGCTGGAAGATAGATTCAGACTTCTTTGTTGTTGCTCCAATTTGGACTTGAAAATGGCTTTTTTAGATCTTGGGCTCCATATGAAAGTTGTAGGCCTATGTCTTACCTTTTCATCCATATAAAGTGGTCCTAAATCTGAGATCTACAGCTCCAGATATGATCCAATTACCGAATAGTGTTCTGGTGTGGACTACACCGACATCTCTTTTCTAAATTTGGCCATCTCTTTGTCCTTTCAATTTCAATTCTTAAATTCATCAATCAATTCTTTCATTTATGTGATAGGCCTATATTTAAAATAAACATTTACTACAAATGAAAGGTATCTTATATTATTAGATATATTATTATAAAACATGCTTTAGTTAAGGACTTATTGATACTTCAAGTGCAAAATGATGATATAAAACCTTGATAAAAATGCACTTTTAAGTACTGATCACTCCAATGTGCAACCCACAATCATATGTTAAAGTGTGTGTGTGAAACTTAAGGTTTAAGAATACATGTTAAATAAGTATCAAAAGAACATAAATAATGTAATAATCCAATGTGCAACCCACAATCATATGTTAAAGTGTGTGTGTGAAAATTAAGGTTTAAGAATACATGTTAAATAAGTATATGAGAAGAATTAAGTGATAATAATGCAAGAGTTTGTAAATTTGAATATTTCAGGAAGTATTATAATAGACCTTATTAAGAATGGTTACTAAGATGCGTCTCAAGAGTCACTTTAACAAAAGAGCTCCTTTACTCTGCCATCCTAGTAACAAGAATTATGTATATGTTTTATGAAATATGATTAGTACTTAAAAGTGCATTTTTATCATGGTTTTATATCATCATTTTGCACTTGAAGTATCAATAACTCCTTAACCAAAGCATGTTTTATAATAATATATCTTATAATATAAGATACCTTTAATTTGTGGTAAATGTTCATTTTAAATACAGGCCTATCACATAAATAAAAGGATTGATTGATGACTTTAAGAACTTAAATTGCAAGGATAAAGAGATGGCCAAACTTAGAAAAGAGATGTCGGTGCAATCCAAAGAAAAACACTGTACGGTCCTTGGGATATATCTGGAGCTATATATCTCAGATCTAGTTCCAATTTATATGGATGGAAAGCTAAGACATATGAATTCCACTTTCATATGGAGCCCAAGATCTAAAAAGGCCATTTTCAAGTCCAAATTGTAGCAACAACAAAGAAGCCCGAACCTGTCCTCCAACCCGAGCATTGTTCAGTATTTTGGCCATATCTGGAGTTCTAGAAGTCCAAATGAGTTGAATTGTTTACACAAGAAAGATGAGACAATTGCCTACAACTTTAATGTTTGCAACTGGCTCCAATTTTGACGTTATCAATGATGTTTTAGGCAGACAAGAGAAGATAAGGATTGTCACCAAGTCAAAAGTTGGCCATATCTTGAAAAATTAAAAATGTATTTTCCCGCTCTGCCTCAGAATGCGATTACAAAAATTTACCATGTTAGATGTGCAAGATTGAGATTGTTAATGAATCATGGAATTCCTGAAGATATTATCAGGTGAGTCCTCTAACTCCTTCATTTCACACATGCCTGGAACAGGTAAAAGCACTTTTGCAAAGAAACGTCGTGCAAAACGACTAGAAGTTTATCATCGATGTGCTAGATGGACTTGTAATACATAATGTCGTTATTTAGGAATGGTATCTATAAACCGTGAAGATAAAATACAATTCATTAAGGATGGTCTAAGTAAGGAGTCTTTAGATAATCTTCTATTGACTCTTGAGACGCATCCTAGTGGACATGTGCATCATGTAATTCATGATTTATGGCCACTATTTCATAAAGAACATGATCGACTTAGTCTTGGGAATCTGACTAAAAAAGACCCTCTTTGCCAAGTTTTAAGAAAACTGGATAGGAAGCCTATCCCCGACCTATAGAGGGCGTTTAAGTCATTCTTGAACGTAAAACCAAGGGAAGATGTGAGCCACAATCACAACTACCTGTAATGTTTATGCTTTGCGTCAAGATCATGCTCTTCCTTTCTCTCTTTGTATTTTTTGTAATGTTTATGCTTTGCTTTCATTAATATCAAGTTTATGCCTTTCATTTCCTTTCCTTTACTTAGTTAACTTTTATGTTCTTATTTTGTTTATCTATTTTTCTTTCTTTCATTATGTCTAGCTAAGTTAATTATGTCAAGGTGAAAAGGTTACACTAATGGTGTAAGAATAAGTATAGTGTAAACTTAATATGGACTTTAATGTTTGATACTAACATGTTTTATATTTGTTATCTTGTTCACTCTTTAATACTTTGCTTGTTAAATGACTAATCTTGATTTATGTTGTATAACATTTGGTACAACAAATGCTTGGCACTTTCATAGCCCATAATGTATGGTATAACCGACACCTAAGCTATGAAAGGAACTTGATTTGTTGTTAACATAAGTTATAATCATGATGCTTGACGAGATTTACAAGTATTAGCATTAATTGAATAAGATGACTAATGTAATCATGTTAACAATATATAATCTGATTGGAACCTCCTTTGTGTGTGGTTTCCAATTCAATAATAAGAGTTTATACTATACTTGTTTGATATACCATTAGTGGAACCTCTAACCTTGACATTTGTTATTATTATTGTTTAATCCTTACATTAATTTTCCATCTCCAAGTTCTCATCATCTTCTTCTTTTTCTCTTTCTTTATTTTTATTATTATTATTATTATTATTATTACTACTACTATTATTACTACTACTACTACTACTACTACTACTACTACTACTACTACTATTATTGTTGTTGTTGTTGTTGTTATTGTTGTTGTTGTTGTATTATTGTTATTTATAATTTGTACAAATAACCTCCCTGTGGTTCGACCCCGGTCTTGCCGGGTTATTTATTACTTCGACACTCCTGCACTTGGGAGAAGACATCAATCTTTTAATCATGTCAAAATAGAAAACAATTTTTTTTTATCAACTACTATCCTCTCCCCCCAACCAAAACGAGACATTGTCCTCAATGTTCTAAGGTAGAAAGATAGAGTATAAAAGATATCATCTGAAATAACAAACATTGACAAACGTAAAACACACTTAAACAAAAATAAGAAAGAACAAAACACAATAATAAAACCAAAAGACACAAAAATTCACAAATGAAGACTCAAATCCAATCTAAGCTTTTTACGGCTTTTCTTAGATGACCAATTTATACGACTCATGGAGGTATCAATTACAGGAATGAAAGATTGTAGTTGGTCAATCAATTGCTCAGTAGTAGTAGCAGTTATTATGATTTGTCGTGCAGAAGATGTTAGAAATTCTTGTTCCACAGCATGATCAAGAAAAGATAACAACTTATCATAATAACCATTAACATTTAACAAACCTATGGGTTTATGGTGAATATGCAGTTGCGCCTAAGAGGAAATATGAAAGATCGCTTCCAATGTGCCTAAACCACCTAGTAAGGCAATGAAGGCATCAGCATGGTTAAACATTGCATTCATTCGAGCCGATATTGTGGAGATCTGAAGTTCCTCTCCAATTGTTTTTCCAATGATGTCCCCTTGTGCCAAAGCTTCGGGGACGACCCCTAAAACTTGACTACCTCCTAAAAATACAGTTATTGACACACCTCCCATTAACCCAAGACTGCCTCCCCCATACACTAAATGAATCTTTCTCTCAGCTAGCACCTGACCAAGATGATTTGCTATTCTAAAAACTCCTTTTCTTTTCCAAGACTAGATCCACCGAAAACACAAATACTTTTTATTTGATGACTTGAGGAACTTGCCATTTCTACACACTTCTATATTTGTTGAATGTATGGGTTGAGTAGAAATGAAGGGAAGGAAGAGAGGATTTTGTAGATGAGAAATTGAAAAGGCAATCATATCACCTATATATAGGCCGGCTAGAGTCTCACACACACACTTTCTCTCTCTTTATTTAATTAAAAAAAAAATGTATGTATAGGTGGTTGTGATTGTGGCTCACATCTTCTCTTGGTTTTACGTCCAAGAACGGCTTACACGCCCTCTATGGGTCAAGGATAAGCTTCCCATCCAGTTTTCTTAAAAACTGGCAAACATGGTCTTTTTTAGTCAGATTCTCAAGACTATGTCAAGCATGTTCTTTATGAAAATGGGTTCATAAGTCATGAATTGCACGATGCTTATCTCGACTATAATGAGACTTATGAGTCAATAGAAGATTATCTAAAGACTCTCTGTGTTTTGAAATAAATCCCACCTTTTTTGACAATTTTCACAGGTTTTGCATAATGCATGTGATTCCTTGAATATAGTGGGCCAATAAAATCCACTTTGTAAGATTTTTATTGTTCTTTTTTTTTATGAGAAATGATCCCCATGTGCCTTATAGTGATAAAATTTAATGAAATTATGATTAGTACTTAAAAGTGCATTTTTATCAAGGTTTTATATCATCATTTTGCACTTGAAGTATCAATAGCTCCTTAACTAAAGCATGTTTTATAATAATATATCTAATACTATAAGATACCTGATTAGTACTTAAAAGTGCCTTTTTGTCATGGTTTTATATCATCATTTTGCACTTGAAGTATCAATAGCTCCTTAACTAAAGCATGTTTTATAATAATATATCTAATACTATAAGATACCTGATTAGTACTTAAAAGTGCCTTTTTGTCATGGTTTTATATCATCATTTTGCACTTGAAGTATCAATAACTCCTTAACTAAAATATGTTTTATAATAATGTATCTAATAATATAAGATACCTATAATTTATGGTAAATGTCTATTTTTAATGCAGGCCTATCACATAAATGAAAGGATTGATTGATGACTTGAAGAACTTAAATTGCAAGGATAAAGAGATGGCCAAACTTAGAAAAGAGATGTCGGTGCAATCTAAACCGGAACACTATTCGGTAATTGGGTCATATCTTGAGCTATAGATCTCAGATTTAGGTCTACTTTATATGGATGGAAAGGTAAGACATAGGCCTGCAACTTTCATATGGAGCCCAAGATCTAAAAAGGCCATTATCAAGTCCAAATTATAGCAACAACAAAGAAGCCCGAATCTGTCTTCCAGCCCGAGCACTATTCGGTATTTTGGCCATATCTGGAGTTCTAGAAGTCCAAATGAGCTGAATGTTTTACACAAGAAAGCTGAGACAATTGCCCACAACTTTCATGTTTGCAACTGGCTCCAATTTTGACGTTATCAATGACGTTTTGGGCAGACAAGAGAAGATAAGGATTGCCACCAAGTCAAAAGTTGGCCACCCACTTATCAATTAGTCATCAAATCAATAGTTCCTAATTTTGGCCTATAAAAGGAGGCATTTGCCATGAATTTAGGCATCTTGGTTTCCAGATCAAGATCATGCTCTTCCTTTCTCTCTTTGTATTTTTTATGCTTTGTTTTCATTAATATTAAGTTTATGCCTTTCATTTCCTTTCCTTTACTTAGTTAACTTTTATGTTCTTATTTTGTTTATCTATTTTGCTTTCTTTCATTATGTCTAGCTAAGTTAATTATGTCAAGGTGAAAAGGTTACACTAATGGTGTAAGAATAAGTATAATGTAAACTTAATATGAACTTTAATGTTTGATACTAACATGTTTTATATTTGTTATCTTGTTCACTCTTTAATACTTTGCTTGTTAAATGACTAATCTTGATTTATGTTATATAACACTTGGTACAACAAATGCTTGGCACTTTCATAGCCCATAATGTATGGTATAACCGACACCTGAGCTATGAAAGGAACTTGATTTATTGTTAACATAAGTTATAATCATGAATGCTTGACGAGATTTACAAGTATTAGCATTAATTGAATAAGATGACTAATGTAATCATGTTAACAATATATAATCTGATTGGAACCTCCTTTGTGTGTGGTTTCCAATTCAATAATAAGAGTTTATACTATACTTGTTTGATATACCATTAGTGGAACCTCTAACCTTGACATTTGTTATTATCATTGTTTAATCGTTACATTAATATTCCATCTCAAAGTTCTCATCTTCTTCTTCTTCTTCTATTTCTTTATTATTATTATTATTAGTACTACTACTACTACTACTACTACTACTACTACTACTACTACTACTACTACTACTACTACTACTACTACTACTACTACTACTACTACTACTACTACTACTACTACTACTACTACTACTACTACTACTACTACTACTACTACTACTACTACTACTACTACTACTACTACTACTACTACTA
>NW_011501451.1:4691-11826 GCF_000495115.2 Populus euphratica | reverse complement strand
AACACTGTTCGGTACTTGGGTCATATCTGGAGCTATATATCTCAGATTTAGGTCCAATTTATATGGATGGAAAGGTAAGACATAGGCCTACAACTTTGATATGGAGCCCAAGATCTAAAAAGGCCATTTTTAAGTCCAAATTGTAGCAACAATAAAGAAACCCGAATTTGTCTTCCAGCCCGAGCATTGTTAAGTGTTTGGCCCATATCTGGAGTTCTAGAAGTCCAAATGAGCTGAATTGTTTACACAAGAAAGCTGAGACGAGTTGCTACAACTTTCATGTTTTCAAGTGGCTCCAATTTTGATGTTATCAATGACGTTTTGGGTAGACAAGAGAAGATAAGGATTGTCATCAAGTTAAGAGTTGAGCACCCACTCATCAATTAGTCATCAAATCAATAGTTCTCAATTTTGGCCTATAAAAGAAGGCATTTTCCATGCATTTAGGCATCTTGGTGTTCAGATCAAGATCATGCTCTTGCTTTCTCTCTTTGTATTTTTTGTATTGCTTATGCTTTGCTTTCATTAATATCAAGTTTATGCCTTTCATTTCCTTTCTTTTACTTAGTTAACTTTAATCTTATTCATGTTCTTATTTTGTTTATTTATTTTTCTTACTTTCATTATGTCTAGCTAATTTTATTATGTCAAGGTGAAAAGGTTACACTAATGGTGTAAGAATAAGTATAGTGTAAACTTATTAAGGACTTTAATGTTTGATACTAACATGTTTTGTATTTGTTATCTTGTTCACTCTTTAATATTTTGCTTGGTAAATGACTAATCTTGAATTATGTTGTATAACACTTGGTACAACAAATGCTTGGCACTTTCATAGCCTATATGGTTCGACTATAATCTTACCAGGTTATTTATTACTTCGACACTCCTGCACTTGGGAGAAGACATCAATCTTTTCATCGTGTCAAATTATTTACCTCATTGTCAGGAATGCATCTTTGAAATATTTGGTCAGGACGATAATTGAATAAGTAAAGGTCATCCTAATAAAAAATTTGCACGTTGCTCAAAAATTTTCTTTTGTCTTCGGTACTCCTATGAGCTGGCAAAAATCCTGAAGCAAGAAAATTGATATGTTTAGCAAACCAAGGCATTGAACTAAGAGAAAGTAGAGATTCATTAGGAAAGTAATCATTGATTGGTGTGATGTCTGGTGTCGGATCTATTGTCGCTTTTGTTAAAAGATCTGCATCAACATTTTCGGTGCCTTTTTTATCTTCAATTTCTTCTTGATTGGTCATGGCATGAGGAAATGGAAGTGCCGGCAAGGAATCAGTCTTTTCCTTGTAATATTCAGATTCAACCCTTTCCGTACTCTTAGAGATTGACTCATCATCTTTCTCACAAGGTTCAAGAGTGGGTTTTTTAATAACCTTACCACTACGAAGAGTGATGACTGATTTGACTTGATCCATGTGTTGACTTCCAGAACTACTTGTATTTGCATTATATTTCCCCTTGGGATTTTATTGTAGTTGAGATGGAAACTTACCTTTCTCTTGAAAATTGAGAGCAGATGTGAATTTTGCAAGAGTATCTTTAAAATCTGTTATACTTTGAACAAGTTGAGTGTTAATTGTCTCTTACTTTTCAATGAATGCATATAAAGTTTCCTCAAAATTTCTTGTAGGAGGTGGAGCATAAAGAGGTGCATATCCATGATAATTTTGCAAATTATGGTGTGCTTGAAACTGTGGTTATGAAGTTTGTCCATTGTCACTCTTCCAACTAAAATTTGGGTGATTTCTCCAACCAGGGTTGTATGTTTGCAAGTATGGGTTATGGTTGGTCTTTTGAAAATAGTTTAAAGCATGGGTTTGTTCATGGAGACATTCCTTAAAAGAAGGCAAGGTTGGACAGTTATTGGTTGAGTGTTTATTTGTTTCACATATTTGACACGCAATGTTTTCAACAGATTTTAATTGACCACTCTTTTTCAATTCTAGTGCCTCGACTTTTCTATCTAAAGATCCAAACTTGGCTTGGAGGTCATGATCTTCCCTAAGGTTGTACATACCTCCACTAGATATATGAGGTTGAGTTTTACTCGGTGCCTCATAAGTACCCGCAATGTCCTAAGTTTGAGCATTTTCAACTAATAAGTCTAAGTACTCCATTACTTCATCAGAGTCTCTATCTTCAAAAGTTCCATTGCACATCAATTCAACCATTTGCCTATCTCTAGGTGTTAACTGATTAGTACTTATATTTTTTAAACCTTAATTTACACACACACACTTTAACATATGATTGTGGGTTGCATATTGGATTATTACATTATTTATGTTCTTTTGTTAAAGGTAACAACTAAGGGAAAGGGATTGTATATAATTAAAAAACAAAAAGAAAAAAAAAAGAAAAAAAGAAAAAAAAATGATGATAATAAAAATGTAGATAAGTTTGGTTTCGTAGCCTCCCTAACCTAAGCAATTAAGTCCGAAGGGGTGTTTTAACACCTAATACCCTAAAGTCAACTGACTTGGGAGCTATTGGCCCAACGCTTGTTACATGGGTTGAGGAGAAAAGCTTAAGGGAATCAAACATTGCACTATCTACATATCAGTATCTGCGACCCGAGTTACTAAGCTCGTAGGGGTGTCTTAACACCTAATGCCCTAAGACCAACTGGTCTGGGAGTCATTAGCTGAAAGCTCGTTACATGGGTTAAAGATGCATGATGTTTTTAAAGTATATGTATATAGAGTTAAAAAAAAAAAGACAAAAATAGTAATCCCAACCCAAGGAAGTTAACCTTAAACATTAGAACAAAAATTTTGTTTTCTTCCAAGAAAAGCCCCATAATTATGTGTTGATACATTGAGCACAAAAGAAAGGTTTATTAATATCTTGTTAAGAGGTATTGAGCAGATATATAAATTTAATGAGAGTTTGTTTATCTGGATAGATTAATGGAAGTTAAATGATGAATACCTTGCTTTGTGGAATTTGCAAATTGTTTTTCTATTTAACGCTTTGATTACTAGGGACTAGTAATAAGCTGGTTGGGGGGTGTGATTAGTACTTAAAAGTGCATTTTTATCATGGTTTTATATCATCATTTTGCACTTGAAGTATCAATAACTCCTTAACCAAAGCATGTTTTATAATAATATATCTAATAATATAAGATACCTTTAATTTGTGGTAAATGTCTATTTTTAATGCAGGTCTATCACATAAATGAAAGGATTGATTGATGACTTGAAGAACTTAAATTGCATGGATAAAGAGATGGTCAAACTTAGAGAAGAGATGTCGGTGCAATCCAAACCGGAACACTGTTCGGTAATTGGGTCATATCTAGAGCTATATATCTCAGATTTAGGTCCAATTTATATGGATGGAAAGGTAAGACATAGGCCTACAACTTTCATATGGAGCCCAAGATCTAAAAAGGTCATTTTCAAGTCCAAATTATAGCAACAACAAAGAAGCCCGAATCTATTTTCCAACCCGAGCACTATTCAGTACTTTGGCCATATCTGGAGTTCTAGAAGTCCAAATGAGCTGAATGTTTTACACAAGAAAGCAGACAATTACCTACAACTTTCATGTTTTCGAGTGGATCCAATTTTGATGTTATTAATGACGTTTTGGGCAGACAAGATAAGATAAGGATTGTCACCAAGTCAAGAGTTGGCTACCCACTCATCAATTAGTCATCAAATCAATAGTTCCCAATTTTGGCCTATAAAAGGAGGCATTTGCCATGTATTTAGGCATCTTGGTTTCCAGATCAAGATCATGCTCTTGCTTTCTTTCTTTGTATTTTTTGTAATGTTTATGCTTTGCTTTCATTAATATCAAGTTTATGCCTTTCATTTCCTTTCATTTACTTAGTTAACTTTTATCTTATTTATGTTCTTATTTTGTTTATTTATTTTTCTTTCTTTTATTATGTCTAACTGAGTTTATTATGTCAAGGTGAAAAGGTTACACTAATGGTGTAAGAATACGTATAGTGTAAACTCAAAATGGACTTTAATATTTACTACTAACATGTTTTGTATTTGTTATCTTATTCACTTTTTAATACTTTGCTTGTTAAATGACTAATCTTGATTTATATTATATAACACTTGGTACAACAAATGCTTGGTACTTTCATAGCCCACTATGAAAGGAACTTGATTTGTTGTTAACATAAGTTATAATCATGAATGTTTGACGAGATTTACAAGTATTAAAATTAATCGAATAAGATGACTAATGTAATCATGTTAACAATATATAATCTGATTGGAACCTCCTTTGTGTGTGGTTTCCAATTGAATAATAAGAGTTTATACTATACTTGTTTGACATACCATTAGTGGATCCTCTAACCTTGACATTTGTTATTATCATCGTTTAATCCTTACATTAATATTCCATCTCCAAGTTTTCATCTTCTTCTTCTTCTTCTCTTTCTTTATTATTATTATTGTTGTTATTATTATTATTATTATTATTACTACTACTACTAGTATTATTATTGTTGTTGTTATTGTTGTTGTTGTTGTTATTGTTATTATTGTTATTATTGTTGTTTATAATTGTTGTTTATAATTTGTACAATTAACCTCCCTGTGGTTTGACCCCGCTCTTGTTCAGTTATTTATTACTTCGACACTCCTGCACTTGGGAGAAGACATCAATCTTTTCGTCGTGTCAAGTTTTTGGCGCCGTTGCCGGGGAGGTAAGTTTTGTATAAATTATAATATTTATTTTATTTTCTCTTTTCACTTTTCTTGTATATAACTTTGTTTCTTTTCTCTTGTTTCTTCTTCTTTTGTTTCCTTTTTCCTTTTATTCTATTCCTACACGTGCATGAGAGTGTGGTCACGTACATCAAGTGGTAGACTTTCTAGGGTATCCTCATCATTTTTAGAAAATATGGCCGAAGAAGATAATCAATCACTTCATAATGAGAATAATGAGAATAACCGTGCTAGAACACTTAGAGACCACATGAATCCCACAAGAACAAGTGCACCATCATGCATAGTTTTTCCTCCCGATGCATCTCATTTTAATTTTAAGCCAGGCATTATTCAACTTTTACCTTTTTTTCATGGCTTAGATTTAGACAATCCTTTACCTTATTTTTATGGTTTGGAATTGGAAAATCCATACTTGCATTTAAGGGAATTTGAGGAGGTCTGCAACACATATAATAATTTAAATTGTAGCATGAACACCATCAGATTAAAGCTTTTTCCTTTTTCATTAAAAGATAAAGCTAAAACATGGCTACTGATTAGTACTTCAAAGTGCATTTTTATCATGGTTTTATATCATCATTTTGCACTTGAAGTATCAATAACTCGTTAACTAAAGCATGTTTTATAATAATATATCTAATAATATAAGATACCTTTAATTTGTGGTAAATATTCATTTTAAATGCAGGCCTATCACATAAATGAAATGATTGATTGATGACTTTAAGAACTTAAATTGCAAGGGCAAAGAGATGACCAAAATTAGAAAAGAGATGTCGGTGCAATCTAAACTAGAACATTGTTCGGTAATTGGGTCATATCTGGACCTATAGATCTCATATTTAGGTCTACTTTATATGGATGGAAAGGTAAGACATAGGCCTACAACTTTCATATGGAGCCCAAGATCTAAAAAGGCCATTTTCAAGTCCAAATTATTGCAACAACAAAGAAGCCCGAAGGTGTCCTCCAGCCCGAGCATTGTTCAGTATTTTGGCCATATCTGGAGTTCTAGAAGTCCAAATGAGTTGAATTTGTTACACAAGAAAACTGAGACAATTGTCTACAACTTTCATGTTTCAAATGAGCTGAATTGTTTACACAAGAAAGCTGAGACAATTGCCTACAACTTTCATGTTTGGACCTGGCTCCAATTTTGACGTTATCAATGACGTTTTGGGCAGACAAGATAAGATAAGGATTGTCACCAGTTCAAGAGTTGGCCACCCACTTATCAATTAGTCATCAAATCAATAGTTCCCAATTTTGGCCTATAAAAGGAGGCATTTGCCATGCATTTAGGCATCTTGGTTTCCAGATCAAGATCATGCTCTTGCTTTCTCTCTTTGTTTTTTTTGTAATGCTTATGCTTTACTTTCATTAATATCAAGTTTATACCTTTCATTTTTCATTAATATTAAGTTTATGCCTTTCATTTCCTTGCATTTACTTAGTTAACTTTAATCTTATTCATGTTCTTATTTTGTTTATTTATTTTTCTTTCTTTCATTATGTCTAACTAAGTTTATTATGTCAAGGTGAAAAGGTTACACTAATGGTGTAAGAATAAGTATAGTGTAAACTCAATATGGACTTTAATGTTTGATACCATAGTTTTTAAACCCGGCCCGGTGGCTGACCCGGTCCAAGGCCCGGGTTCTGGGTTTTGACCGGGTCGAACGGGTCAATTTCTATTTTAAAAAAAATTCAAAACGACGTCGTTTTAATAAAAAAATAAATAAAAGTTAACGGGTTACCACCGGGTTTTTGACCGGGTTTTGCAGGGTCGTCCGGGTTTTCGGGTCAACCCGCCGGGTCGGCCGGGTCACGCCGGGTCATAGCTTACCTTATTTTTTCATCAACCCGACCCGGTTCCAGCCCTGGGTCGGCCGAGTCCCGGGTCAACCCGCCGGGCCGGGCCGGGTTTTAAAACTATGTTTGATACTAACATATTTAGTATTTGTTATCTTGTTCACTCTTTAATACTTTGCTTGTTAAATGACTAATCTTGATTTATGTTGTATAACACTTGGTACAACAAATGCTTGGCACTTTCATAGCCCATACTATATGGTATAACCGACACCTGAGCTATGAAAGGAACTTGATTTGTTGTTAACATAAGTTATAATCATGAATGCTTGACGAGATTTACAAGTATTAGCATTAATTGAATAAGATGACTAATGTAATCATGTTAACAATCTATAATCTAATTGGAACCTCCTTTGTGTGTGGTTTCCAATTGACTAATAAGAGTTTATACTATACTTGTTTGACATACCATTAGTGGATCCTCTAACCTTGACATTTATTGTTATCCTCCTCTTCATCTTCATCTTCTTCTTTTTCTTTATTATTATTGTTATTATTATTATTATTATTAATATTACTACTACTACTAGTATTAT
>NW_011501451.1:0-4626 GCF_000495115.2 Populus euphratica | reverse complement strand
TTATTATTATTATTATTATATTGTTGTTATTACTATTATTATTATTGTTATTGTTATTGTTATTGTTGTTGTATTATTGTTATTTATAATTTGTACAATTAACCTCCCTGTGGTTCGACCCCGCTCTTGCCGGGTTATTTATTACTTTGACACTCCTCCACTTGGGAGAAGACATCAATCTTTTAGTCGTGTCAAGTTTTTGGCGTCGTTGCCGGGGAGATTCTTGGGAGAAGACATCAATCTTTTAGTCGTGTCAAGTTTTTGGCGCCGTTGCCGGGGAGGTAAGTTCTTGTATAAATTATAATATTTATTTTATTTTCTCTTTTCACTTTTCTTGTATATAACTTTGTTTATTTTCTCTTATTTCTTCTTCTTTTAGTTTCTTTTTCCTTTTATTCTATTCCTACACGTGCATGAGAGTGTGGTCGCGTACATCAAGTGGTAGACTTTCTAGGGTATCCTCATCATTTTCAGAATATATGGCCGAAGAAGATAATCAATCACTTCATAATGAAAATAATGAGAAGAACCGTGCTAGAACACTCAGAGACCATATGAATCCTACAAGAACAAGTGTACCATCATGCATAGTTTTTCCTCCCGATGCATCTCATTTTAATTTTAAACCAGGTATTATTCAACTTTTACCTTCTTTTCATGGCTTAGAATTGGAAAATCCATACTTGCATTTAAGGGAATTTGAGGAGGTCTGCAACACATATAATAATTTAAATTGTAGCATGAACACCATCAGATTAAAGCTTTTTCCTTTTTCATTAAAAGATAAAGCTAAACCATGGCTACAAAATTTGAGACCAAGATCCATTCGTGCGTGGGATGAAATGCAACAACAGTTTTTAAAGAAGTTTTTCCCATCTCATAGAACAAACTCTTTCAAAAGACAAATCACCACTTTCACTCAAAAACTAGGAGAAACATTTTACCAATGTTGGGATAGATATCGAGACTTGTTTAGTACTTGCCCTCATCATGGTTTTGAAACATGGAGATTGGTTTCACATTTTTATGAAGGGTTAACACCTAGATGGTTTTGAAACATGGAGATTGGTTTCACATTTCTATGAAGGGTTAACACCTAAAGATAGGCAAATGGTTGAATTGATGTGCAATGGAACTTTTGAAGATAAAGACCCTGATGAAGCAATGAAGTACTTAGACTTGTTAGTTGAAAATGCTCAAAATTGGGACACCGCGGGTATTTATGAGGTACCGAGTAAAACTTAACCTCATACATCTAATTGGGACACTGCGGGTACTTATGAGGCACCGAGTAAAACTCAACCTCATACATCTAGTGGAGGTATGTACAACCTTAGGGAAGATCATGACCTTCAAGCCAAGTTTGCATCTTTAGCTAGAAAAGTCGAGGCACTAGAATTGAAAAGGAGTGGTCAATTAAAATCTGTTGAAAACATTGTGTGTCAAATGTGTGAAACAAATGAACACTCAACCAATAATTGTCTAACCTTGCCTTCTTTTAAGGAATGTCTCCATGAACAAGCTCATGCTTTAAACAGTTTCGAAAGGCCCAATCATAACTCATATTTGCAAACATACAATTCTGGTTGGAGAAATCACCCAAATTTCAGTTGGAAGAGTGACAATGCACAAACTTCACCACCACAGTTTCAAGCATCTTGGTTTCCAGATCAAGATCATGCTCTTGCTTTCTCTCTTTGTATTTTTTGGAATGCTTTTGCTTTACTTTCATTAATATCAAGTTTATACCTTTCATTTCCTTGCATTTACTTAGTTAACTTTAATCTTATTCATGTTCTTATTTTGTTTATTTATTTTTCTTTCTTTCATTATGTCTAACTAAGTGTATTATGTCAAGGTGAAAAGGTTACACTAATGGTGTAAGAATAAGTATAGTGTAAACTCAATTTCCAAGAGAAAGTTAAGTTTCCATCTCAACCACAACAAAATCCCAAGGGGCAATACAATGCAAATGCAAGTAGTTCCAGAAGCCAACACATGGATCAAGTCAAATCAGTCCCTACTCTGCGCAGTGATAAGGTTATTGAAAAACCCTCTCTTGAACCTTATGAGAAAGATGATGAGTCAATCTCTAACGGTAAGAAAGGGGTTGAATCTGAAAATTGCAAAGAAAAGACTGATTCTCCGCCAGCACTTCCATTTCCTCAAGCCATGACCAAACAAAGTAAAGTCAATCACAAGTCGTAAATTTTTGAAATTTTCAAACAGGTAAGGATCAATATACCTTTGCTGGATGCTATTAAACAGGTTCCTTCCTATGCTAAATTTTTAAAAGATCTATGCACTGTGAAGAGGAAACTGAATGTGAAAAAGAAAGCCTTTCTAGCCGAACAAGTAAGTGCTATTCTTCAAAACAATAATGCTTTGAAATATAAAGACCCTGGTTGTCCTATAATTTCTTGCTTTATTGGAGAGCATAAAATTGAAAGAGCCTTACTTGATCTTGGAGCTAGTGTGAATTTACTTCCATATTCAGTTTTTCAGAGTCTCAATCTAGGTGAGTTAAAACCAACTTCTATATCTCTTTTACTTGCCGATAGATCTATAAAAGTGCCTAGAGGAATAATTGAAGATGTGTTAGTACAAGTCGATAAATTCATTTATCCTGTGGATTTTATTGTCTTGGACACAGAACCTGTTGAAGCATGTAATTTATTTCCTGTTATTTTAGGACGTCCGTTTCTTGCAACCTCTAACGCATTGATTAATTGTATTAATGGACTAATGAAGCTATCATTTGGAAACAGGACATTCGAGATGAATATTTTCAACATTTGCAAACAACCTGGAGAAGATAATGATTTACAAGAAGTTGATCATATTGATGAATTAGTTTATGATCAACTTGAATCTACTTTAAGTAAAAATGAGTTGGATGAATCTGAAGATTTGCAAATGATTTATTCTGAGAAAGAAATCATGGATGAAAAATGCACCGAAAATGTTGATGTGAATCTTTTGTCAACAATGATACCAAATTCTACATCTGACATCACACCAATCGATGATTACTTTCCTAACAAATCCTTACTTTCTCTTAGTCCAATGCCTTGGTATGATAAAAATATCAATTTTCTTGCTTTAGGAGATTTGCTAGCTGATTGAAGTGAAGAGCTTTTATTGTGATGACCCTAACTTATTCAAATATTATCCTGATCACATATTTCAAAGATTCATTCCCGACAATGAGGTAAGTAGTGTTATTAAACTTTTTCATTCTAAAGCATGTGGAAGTTATTTATCGTCAAAGAAGACAGCTACGAAAATCTTTCAAAATGGATTTTATTGGTCCACCATGTTCAAGGACACGCATGCATTCTGCAAAACTTGTGAAAATTGTCAAAAGATTGATACTGGTCAAAAAGTTTTGTTTTATAATTCTCAACTCTATTCATTACCTAAAGAGCTAAGATCAAGATGGAGCAATCCTTATGGGGCCTCTGATATTGAGAATTCAATGAATGACAATGATTTTAAGGAAAATGGACATCGTTTGAAAGCTTACTTTGATAATTTTCCTAGTGAAAATAAATCAACTGGTTTGAATGATCTTATAGATAAAGGTTAATTATTTTGTTTTTCTTACATTGTTTTTGTGTTTCTTTTTGAGTGATTTTTGCTAGTTTCTCTCACCCCGGTCAAATGGCGGACAACGGTACTCCGTGACTTAAGTTGGTTCTTTCAGTTTCCCACAATAACTGATATCTGTGTATATATTTGTGCAATTCTTTGAATCTCTCTTCCAATTCTCATTTGAAAATGGACACTAATCTTGAAAAATTGAAAAAGTATTTTCCCGCTCTGCCTCAGAATGCGATTACAAAAATTTACTGTGCTAGATATGCAAGATTGAGATTGTTAATGAATCATGGAATTCCTGAAGATATTCACTGGTTGATTGAAGCAAAGGTCCGATTATCAGGTGAGTCCTCTAACTCCTTCATTTCACACATGCCTGGAACAGGTAAAAGCACTTTTGCAAAGAAACATCGTGCAAAACGACTGAAAGTCTGTCATCGATGTGCTAGATGGACTTGTAATACACAATGTCGTTCTTTAGGAATGGTATCTATAAACCGTGAAGATAAAATGCAATTCATTAAGGATGGCCTGCGTAAGGAGTCTTTAGATAATCTTCTATTGACTCTTGAGACGCATCCTAGTGGAGATGTGCATCGTGTAATTCATGATTTATGGTCACTATTTCATAAAGAACATGATCGACTTAGTCTTGGGAATCTGACTAAAAAAGACCCTCTTTGCCAGTTTTTAAGAAAACTGGATGGGAAGCCTATCCCCAACCCATAGAGGGTGTTTTTGGATGTTCTTGGACGTAAAACCAAGGAAAGATGGCCATAGAGGATGGCCACTATTTCATAAAGAACGTTCTTGGACGTAAAACCAAGGAAAGATATGAGCCACGATCACAACTACCTGTACATACACATGCTTTTTTAAAAGTAAATAAATAAATAAATAAAAAGAGAGAGAGAGTGTGTGAGACTCTAGTTGGCCTAAATATAGGTGTTATGATTGCCTTTCTAATTTCTCATTTATAAAACCCTCTCTTTCTTCCTTTCATTTCTATTCAACCCATACATTCAA
>NW_011501453.1:42385-42541 GCF_000495115.2 Populus euphratica | reverse complement strand
ATATACATCTTTCGAAACTGTAATCATCTTCAAACAATCATTCCAGCTAAAGTCACTTTTATTTTTAAGCTTGGTTATTATTCCCCATTCTTTTATCACAATCTTGAGATGATTGTCCACATGCATAGGCTCGCATTGTACATTGAAATTTTTACT
>NW_011501453.1:39410-41786 GCF_000495115.2 Populus euphratica | reverse complement strand
ATGAATAATACAACATGTAAGCACAACATCTACTTGTGTTTCATAAAACCAAAAAGATTTTTCATCAATTGATTTAAAACAATTCTTCAAAATACCAAATCCACGTTCAATAACGGTTCTCAATGACGAGTGTCGAAGATTAAATAACCCCTTTTTATTTTCTGGTTAATGTTCTGTAAACTCATTCATGTGATATTGAACTCCACGAAAAGGAGAAATGATTCCTTTTCGAATACCATAATTAGCATCACCAAGATAATATTTCCCTACAAATTAAAAAAAAAACTTATTACTATTTTTATGTAATAAGATATTTTATATGTTTATTGCATATAATACATACTTTATTATATACCTTATGTAATTTTTAGACCATTAGATCTTGATAATGCATCACCTAAAACCCGTAAATCATGGGCACTTCCTTCCTAGCTAGCTGAAACATATATAAACTTCAAATAAAAAATTATAGCTACTAAAACATTTTGTGTTGTTCCTTCTTTTCGACCTCGAAACTTTCCTTAAATCTCAATAGGAACATTTGTAGGAACATGGGTACCATCAATTGCTTCCACACAATCCTATATAAACATGAAAAAATAATTTATAACCTTTTCTTCTGGATGTAATTAATTAATGTATAAAAATATTGGTATTGTTTTCATACCTTAAAATAAGGATAGAATCTTCAATTATTCATTATCTCTGCTGGAATTGTATTCTCTAGATCTTTAATAAGGTGTTTGTATAACTTAAGAACTATTTTTAAAATAATTCTAAAGTAACGATGGATAGTTTCAACAGACCTATATACCATTAATAACATGAAATCTTTGGTTTTGTCCTACAATTTGTAAGAACACAATTACTTGCTCCCTAATAGACATATTTTGAGTTGATCGTAATATGTCATGACTAGTGAGAACATCACACAATTTAGAAAAGACAACAAGTTTCATACGAATTTGTTCAACGTAATGTCTATCACCTCGATTCAAAATGCTATCAATATAGAATTTTCATTGAGCAATTGCATTGATACGTGATTCTCTTAGTATATAAATTCTATTTCTTTCTTGTTCAATAATAGCTATCCCTGTAGCTATCACAATTATAACTGCTTCCATACATGCTACATGAATTATCTTACTATCCATAACATGAAAGTGAAGTTTTCTGATAACAAAACCTAAAAATGTAGGGAAATAAATATTAAAAAAGCATATAAAATACTTACACAATCAATAC
The DNA here is from genome assembly GCF_000495115.2 of Populus euphratica. NCBI lineage: Eukaryota > Viridiplantae > Streptophyta > Magnoliopsida > Malpighiales > Salicaceae > Populus > Populus euphratica. The sequence goes on along the minus strand of NW_011501453.1, from coordinate 40,538 downwards.
AATAAATTGTGCTCAAAGAAGTTGACAATATACAATTCATAAGTTCACAACGATCAATAAGATCAATCATTTTAATTTTTAAAAATAATTTGATTATCGAATAATTAAATAACAATAAGTTTCAAAAATCACCCCGCATGCAGCAACACAACACACAATCGAGTTCATGACTAGGTTCAATTCTATTCTATTTTGATTTGTTAGTTATAACCATAACCATGGAGATTGTTGAGTTTAGGCACTAATAGGCAAGTAAGGTTGGTCCATAATATTTGGATGATAAACAAACTAATCTACCCAATCATCAATTATAAATTAGGGAGATTTTATTGTTAATCTCTATTTTTAGAGGAACAATACCTACTTAGAATTGTATTACGTTAGATTTTATTATGTTATTAAACACATAATTTATAACTGAAATTACAAATATATAGTATAATTATATAAAAACAAAACCCCACTGTTCCCTAGCTCTTGCATTGAAAATCTCTAACTCTCTCCCATAACTTAATTAAGACAACATCATGAGTTTCTTTATTTTCTCTCATTCGATTTCTATAATTCCCCTGGTTTCCCCTCTGTCGCTTTCCCATGGTTTCCCGTGGTTTCTCTCATTCGATTTCTCTAATTCTCTTGGTTTCCCCCCTGTAGGTTTCCCCTTATGCTCTCATTCCCCTGGGTATTTGGTATTCGATTTCCCCTCCTGTTTTCTCTGTTCTCTCTTGCCATTCATTGTTTGTTTTACCAAGTCCTTAACTTTCTCTATCGCTTGTTCTCTCTCGATCCTTCACTTCCTCTGGCTTTCTCTTGCCATTCCCCTGTTCACAAGAAGTAGGACAACTTCACAGATTCAAGGGGCAAGGGCAAGAGGGCTAGACCTCAAGGACCTGCTCCTCCTTCCCAGTTCTCATCCCTCTCTCCCCCAGTGATTAGTACTTAAAAGTGTATTTTTATCAAGGTTTTATATCATCATTTTGCACTTAAAGTATCAATAACTCCTTAACTAAAACATGTTTTATAATAATATATCTAATAATATAAGATACCTTTAATTTATGACAAATGTTCTTTTTAAATGCAAGCCTATCACAAAAATGAAAGGATTGATTGATGAATTTAAGAACT
>NW_011501453.1:39009-39210 GCF_000495115.2 Populus euphratica | reverse complement strand
TCATATAGAACCCAAGATCTAAAAAGGTCACTTTCAAGTCTAAATTGTAGCAACAACGAAAAAGTTTAAATTTGTCCTACAGCCCGTGCACTGTTTAGTATTTGACCCATATCTGGAGTTCTAATAGTCCAAATGACCTTTATTTTTTTTTGTTGAAAAGCTGAGATAATTTCCTACAACTTTCATGTTTTCGAGTGGCTC
>NW_011501453.1:2538-31741 GCF_000495115.2 Populus euphratica | reverse complement strand
TGTGGTTCGACCCCGGTCTTGTCGGGTTATTTATTACTTCGACACTCCTGCACTTGGGAGAAGACATCAATCTTTTAGTCGTGTCACCTGGCTAAATGTACTGACAATGCTAGAAAAGAGAGCAAACAACAAATTCACTGATTCCCCCTTTTACTCCGCGTCTCTCTCTTTGCGCTGAATCTGGGGACGAGGAAATAGGGTTGGGACTAGATGGGGAAGTTTGGTTTCTATAAAGAAGTTGCCGAATATGCAAGAAAAAATGTAATAATTTTTATGGCTTGCTTGTGATGAATTTGGTTGGTTTTTTATGTGAATTTGTTTGAACATGACGAGGTAAGATGATGAAGAAAACTGGGTATGGGAAAAAAATTTACAGGCAGAAAATAAACCATTATGGATTGTTTGAGAGTAATAATAGTTTATTTGGGAACAAACACAACAAATTAAACAAGATCAAAGGATTTCTTGCTATAATTCTTACATATCTATAAACAAAAAAGATAAAAACATATAAAGGAAATAATATAGAGAAATAGAGAAATTTGAGGGAAAAAAATATCTAAAATAAAAAGTGTCCAGGGATATGATTCTTGTTCTTCTTGCTTTTGTTTTCGAAAAGAGACACAGAGAAAAGGAGATTTGACAAAGTGTTTCGAATATGTGTTTTATATAAAGATAAAAAAGTATTTTTCTTTTGACAAGAAAAGAAAAACACTTTTTTATGATAAAAAATAGTTTTTTTTTACTGAAAAAAACTTTTTTTTTTAGCTAACTTTCTGGAGATGGTTGCCAAACATAAAAAAAAATAGATTTCAGTAATTTGGTTTCTTGAAACAAACAATGTAATTGCAAAATAGAACTTGCGATTTACGAAGAAAGACAGAGCCTTTTTTTATTTATTTAAAGACACGACATGCCATATGTATGCCATATGTTAAGTGGCACTATAAAATACGTACATCATTCCTCTAAAAGACTAGTTCTGTAAGGCATCAAGACCTGCATAATATAGAAATTTAGCAATTTTTCTTTCTGTTTATCTCTTCAAGTAATATTTTGTTTCTGTGATTATGGCTACTGGGCACGCACCAGGCAACCCCGTTCCAGCTATAAGAACATACCCGCCGGTGGAGCATCCAGTGGTGGTAATAAGGCCACAGTACCTGGCACAGTACCCTGTTGAACTCGCCTTCTCTACAAAGCTATGAACTCTTGGAGAGAATAGTTGAGCTCGCCGTCAACAGTGATTTTAAGGGGTCTGACATTAATGGCACCCTCATCTTCCAGGTCAAGAGTAAACTATTAAGCCTACATCGTCGTTTGCTGAAAGATGCAGCCGGAAACACCCTTGTCAATCTCAGGCAGAAGGTATGTTTAATTGCTCTCTGTCTTTTGTTCTCTTCTTTTTCAATCTAACCATCACAACAATGATATGACTCAATCTGATATCAATTTCTTACCGCGTGTTTAATTTATCGTTTTCTCCAGATAATGGCCATGCGTCGGAGGTGGGAGGCTTTTAGAGGAGAAAGCAAGGAGAAGAGTGATTTGATTATCACAGCCAAGAAATCAAAGCTGTTCCAATTCAAGACTGAGTTAGACGTGTTCTTGGCTAACAACAAAGGAGACGTCCCTGATTTCAAGGTCAAAGGAGGCTACAGAGAGAGTTCCTGCTCTGTACTTCTTGGAGATTCCAATACCATGCTTGCACAGGTAACATTAACAAAACTTATTTCTGAAATATGACAACATTGAATAAATTTAACCAGCATCATCTTCTCACATAGAACTATTTGTAATCTGTGGCTGAGGCAGTCATAGAAACACCCCAGATTTCATTATATCATTTACATTAAAACCTATTATTGTTTTAATCAAGAAAGTTGTCTTCATAATTAATAGCTCATGCTAGTATTTTCTTGTTATGTGAACGCAGATGCATAGAAGACACACTATCGCGACTACTATTATGGAGACAGATAGTTTTGGAGTGACTGTGTATCCTAATGTTGATTATGCCTTCATAGTAGCTCTTGTGGTGATTCTCGACGAGATCAATGCGGATCGCAGTGGCGAAGATTAAATACAACTCATGGAGTGGTTCTTGATTACATCAATTAATGCGGATCGCAGTGGCGAAGACTGTTTTATTACGAGTGAAGCTCTCAAGTTTAATTGCAATTCATGTTTTATTGCTTTTCCTTAATGTAAAAATGTTTGCCTTGTGGGTGAAATAAAGAGTAATTGCAAAAACAGAAGGGAAAAGCTCTCAAGTTCTTGATTTCTTCATCATTTTCTCAAGTTTAATTGCAATTCATGTTTTTTTAAATATAATTTTTTAAAAACACAAATCATACATCACTGGAAGCAAAAAAAAACATGTTTTTTATTAATTTTTATATGATTTTTATTAAAAAAAAAACCAACCACACCTTATCACACCTTTATTCCAAACATACCCATATCCACCGGTTATTATGTCCGTGTACAATTAATTTTTATTTAATAACAACTCTCCATAAGTTAATTAAGAATTGATGAACAAAATTGCGATACATGGGCTTGATATTTTTTAATCCCACAATCTTTCACGTGTCGAGCTTTATTGGTCAATCCATAATACCTAACAGATGGATGAAGTAATGTATATCGAAATTCTTTTTTATTTGTGGACCGAATAAAACAATTTTTAATTAGCGGAGGGATGAAGTGTATCGAAATTCCTTTTTATTTGAGGACAAGGATACCGTCCAATTAGATTATGCATCAAATTAAACTTAAACCTTACTTAATTTAGACCATTTAAATCTTATTTATCTCAGAATTAATGATAATACAGACGGCAAGATATGTTTAACACATTGTTTTTTAGGGTTTTGACTAGTAATAAATTCTTTTATCATTCATTCATCCATTCACGTAACCTTCAAAGAAGAACATTTGCTTCAAATACTTAACCTAGAATCCAAAAAAGAACGTTGTGAAATAAGATTTGCATGCACAAAACGAAATTAGCAGCTTAATTAGTTGATAAAGTAAATTAAATTACTAGTTTATTACTACCATAGTTAGATTTTATTTTCTTTTATGGCGACGGTGTCCTCGAGCTATTTATAGACACGATGGAGGCGAGGCCATTCCCCCTCTAATACATATTCGAATCTTAGACTTCAAACCATTCTCAAATAATCAAAACAAATGATGAAATCCTTGAAAAACATTACCCAAAAATAATTAATTTTTCGCAATCATTTCACTCATTTTCTTAAAAAAAAACGTGTGTGTCATTTCTTGTAAATCTAAATTATTTTAAAACGAACTTGAAGTTCATAATTTTAAGCGGATCTGCCACCGCCAACTAATCACGTTGTTAGATTTCCTGTATCCACTAATTATTTATGAACTAAAAGGTCCACTTGAAGGGTGGTGGTGGATGCAACGGTCAATAACTTTAGCCAGATGCAATCATCACCACCAACGGTAGATTTTGTGTTAATTTGGGAAAGAAAGCTGCAAAGGTCAAATTCCAAAAGGAAATGGCCTTCACGATTTGCAGGACGGAGAATGGTTGTGTTTCCATGACACACCTGCGATGTCATCCGCCGTCGTGGCGCTGGTCCTATAACAAACGATGGAGGTGTTGACTAGATTTTGCTTTATCATTTATTTAAATAAAAGTAAACTAGAGTGGTCACCATGCTACAACAGACACCATGGATCCGCGCCGCGGATTGGAATGAATTTTTTTACTTACATTAAAAATATTTTTACATTACAAAAAATATTATTCCCGTGTTGCTAGTATATTTTAAAAAATAAAATTATAATTATAATTCAAGTCATAGAATACCAATAAACTATTTTTATTTAATTATATAATAAAAAATTTAATAAATTAATTGAATTTTTTTATTAAAAAAGAGTAAGTATAACAATTTACACAAAAAGAATTCTTTGTAAAAAAAATCAAGAAACTTAATTCTTAAATAATTCAATGTTAAAAAATTAAGTTTTAAAAAAATAAAAACAAAATAAAAAACAATTTGAGTTGATCCAAGTTGTGAGGTCGGGATAACTTTATAAAAAACAAATCAAGAAAAATTACAATGTTCAATTCCTTATAACAATCTAAACATAAAAGGAATAAAATGAAAAGAAAAAAAAATAACCAACACACCCTACTTAACCTCCTCGTGAGCTGAATTATACGAACATGATAACTTAAAAGAATGCAAAATAAAAATAAAATATAAAGCTTAATTTCCAAACCAAAAGTCAATTTGATATTTTGGTAATGGCTTTTTAAAGTGTTTTTCTCTAAAAAATATATTAAAATTATTTTTAAAAAAATTATTTTTTATATTAGCACGTCAAAATGATCCAAAAATACTAAAAAATAATTTTAAGAAAAAAATCAAATTTTGGGCAAATAGTGTTTTGTCCTCAATGCTAAACACCCTTCAAATGTTAAAAGACAAGACTAGAAACAAATCTTTAAAAAATAACCCGAAAAAAGACTTGAGTTAACCCACTAAACATGAGACCAGGTCAATCTCACATAAAGAAAATTAAAAAAATAATAAAACCTAATGTTCAACAAACCCAATGCCAAATAATGAAATCAAAAAGAAAAATTAGTTTACAAAAAGGATCTATAAAAAAAACTTATGTTAACTTGGGATAATCTTTGAAAACCTTGATTTGAGTCATTAGGTCAGGATCACCATACTAGAAAAAAAATCATAATGACAAATTCCAAACTAACTCAATGTTAAAGGGTAAAATTAAAAAAAATCAATTTTAAAAAAGAACTTACAGCAAAAAATAACAATCAAACTAATAACTAAAATTGACATAAAAACAAAATGAAATGACGCCTTTTAATTTTGGTTGGTCCAGCGTAAATCCTAAAGAAAGAAAAGAGGGGGAGAAAGAAAAAATATCGTTGTTACCTAACCACTTACCGTCTTACAACAAGCATCACACCAATGGATAGAATATAATATTGCGCTTCAGATAACATGATAGATGAGCTTTTTCCCACGAAAGGAGATCGCACATGCTACTTGAACATGGCAGGTCTCCTCTACATACTAATATGTGTGGTGCACACGCGAACCTAGTTGGCCTACCGATCAACCTTAGTCCGTTATTATTTTTTAGTTTTGATTTTTGTTGCTTAAAACTTACTTGTGTTTACATCAATGTAATTTCATTTTTCCTATCAAACTGAGCATTAAACAAGTGTTAGAATTTTCTTGGAACATTGCAAGAACCCTATATATAGGCAAACACAATAAACTACAAAATCAAGTTCCAAATAGAATTAATATAAATGAATCAACTTAAAAGAAATGATAGACAAAAAAAAAAAGCATAAACTCTTTCCCTTGTGCCTTAGAAATTAGTCTTTGATATTAATGCAAGAGAGAGAGAGAGAGAGTGAATATTTTTTTGTCTTAAATTCAATTCCCAAAACTCTAATACTTATTAAAAAAATTAAATTAAATTTTATCTTGCAAAACTAAGCATTGACCAAGTGATGGAACATTTCTCTAATACCTCAAGAGTCTCATACACGTGCATGAAAAATAAATTATCAAGATAAATCACAAATTAAAACAATATCACATGACCAAATAAAAAGTAAAAAAATTGAGGGACTAAAATGTAAAAATCCTATAGAATATAGAACAAAAAACAGAGAGAAGAATCGACAATGATACACTTGGCCCTGTTAATTTTTTGGTTAATTTAAAGAATTGTTACTATTACAAGCTCTAGCTTTTCGAAAACAGGAAGAAAAAAAAAAAAACAGAAGAAAACATAATAACAAAAAGTTTCAATGGCTATATCTATTTTTATATAATATGGTATTTTTAAAATTAATTATTATATTCCAAGCCCATTTTAAATTTGAATATAGGTTAAAGTTTTTAAGTTGAGTGCTTCTCAATCACGTGATAATTAGTTCTAATAGATTTTTCTCAAAATCTTGTCATAACAATAGATTAGAAACTTAACTTGATGGGATTTCAAACCTTTTAAGCAAACTGATTTATGTTTAGATTTGAATAGTTTTAAATGATAATGGGGAGAATGAACCATTTGAGATTCGAACTAGTTTTCAAAATATCCTAGCTTATATCAAGTTAAGAAAAATGTTAAATATTAAAAAAAAAATCCAGAAAATTAACAATGATGGATCCTGTTATTAATCGAATGTCACATGTTTTAAATCTAACATTATTCTAGTGTAATATTAACAATCATAAGTCCTTTTCTTTTCAAATAGTAGATCGTCACTTCCGATTCCTCTCCCCTATATATTTAAACTACTAGGTTTGTTTAGGTTTTTTTGGGTAAAATCTGATAAATCGGTTCTTTATTTGTTGTTTAGCTTAGTAATACAGTACAAGAGGTTCTCATGAATTGAATAAAAAAATAATTTTATCTTTCTTATTTTTTATTATTAACTTTCTAGAGTTGGTGGCATTTTTTAGCTAAAACAGCAGTTAAATTAACCACCACTTAAAAGTTGAGGGATTAAGTTTTTGTTTGAAGTTGTGATATAGATGAGCTTCGTCAAAAAATTTAAAAAAATTATTTAACATTATTATTTTATATCATTTTTTTGTATTGATATTAAAAATAAATTTTAAAATATTATTATTTTAATATATTTATAAATAAATAAAATTTTAAAAAACAACTATTATAATACCCCTAACAGATATCTGCAGCAAAATCTCAATACAGTGGAGGCTACGAAGGAAGGCTAACACAGAATCACTTGCTAATTAATGAGATTAGTATATATAAATCATAGATGACAAAATCAAATGTTTATTAGGAAATGTTTGATAATATAATTTAAAAATTCCCACTGGTCAGGGGGTCAATAATAATAGAAAAATAACATATGATGTTCTTTCCTGCCTCCATCATTGCCATTAATTTGATAAGAGTATTATTGTCCGAAAAGAAACAAAGGTTATATATAAACTTGGTCCACGCTTACTTTATATCATGGCCTTAATTTGTCATTTGATCTTGTCTGATGGTAAATGAAAATATGATTCTAAATTATGTCTTAGATTTTTCTCTTATTGAAGGTTTGTTTGGGAACACAATTGAAATCATATTTTTTTTTAATTTTGATTATTTTCTTTTGCTAAAAAATATTTTGTTTTATGTTTTATATTGTTTTGATATGCTAATTTCAAAATTAATTTTTAAAAAATAAAAAAAATATTATTTTGATATATTTTTAAATAAAAAATATTTTAAATCACAATCGCTATAATAATCTCAAACATACTCTAAAAACACAAGGAAATCAACACTTATGAGCAGGCATAAGGTGAACATGGGTTTAGGTAAAATTACAAATGGATTTTTTTTAAAAATATTTAAAAAATATTTTATTATTATTATTTATGTATATTTGACAAATAAAGTTATAAGTGATTTTTATTTTGTATTTAATGTGTTTTATTAAGTGAGGAAAATCTTCATTTTATAAAGTATAATTGAAAACTATATCTTATTTATTCTTGAGATTTTTTTTATTAAGTAAGGGCCTTGAATCATTGTCCATGTTATTCATATGCTCTGACCAGCTCTGTAACGGTGTGATGTTAAAAGAAAAAAACAAACAAACTTATAGATTTGGGGCTATTCTTAATGATGCATAATATCAATTTTCTTTAACCAACTAATTACCATAGAAAGATGTCTAGGTACTTTTGAAGAATTGAAGTTTTTTTATATGCATTATCATCTTCAAAGTTATTAAACCTAATCTCTACCATAACTTGGGTTATCAATAGGATAAATTAACCCCTTTTGTAGGTACAATGAAAAAAAAATAGGATCATTTAAGATAAAGAGGATATAGAGAATCAATTAACAACAAAGAACAAACTCTTGGAGGAGGGTTCTTCCAAATACTTAAATCAAAATTACTTTTATATGAATTAGCTTCTCTCAAAGTATCAAGCAGACGAACTTTCTAATTTTGTGTCAAGAGTTCTTTGATGTAAAAAATAACAGCTTTAAATAAGTAATACTTGTTAAAATTATCTTGAATCAATCGAATAACATCTGTATGATCAGAGTTGCATATGACTTTTCTGAAACTTCTATCTCATATCACCAATAAACCATATTTAATTGTTAGCAGTTCTGGAAATAAATTAGAACCAACACCTCCATAACCCATAAAACTCATCAACCATCTCCCTTTAAAATTTCTGAAGAAACCTTCAAATCCAATCCTCCCTAGGTTGTAAAAGAGTTGTCATCCACATCCAGTTTAATAAATCTGTCTTCAAGCCTAAGCTATAAAATAGTAATGGGGTGTTTATACATGTCTTTTAAAAAGTGAATTTGATGTAATAACCAGTTATTCCCTAATTACTTATCCCTAAAAGCTATAATATTCCTCCTCCTCCAAATCCACTAAAGACCAAACAAGAATAACAAGGAAATGTTCGATGAGGCATATCTTTGAACCCACTTTACCATACCAGAACACTAAAACCCTTGCTGGTTTATGAGACATAGTCCAAGCCAAATGCTCCTAACAAACACACAATCTCTAATATAATATAAAATGTCATTGTCCTCCTAGGTAAAACCACTATAGATTGAAGATGAGGAAATATTATATTTAAATCATAATAAATTAATGAAAAGGTTATTATGAAATAATTATCAAATAAACATCTTGATTTTTTCTAAAGCCTTCAATTTCCAAATTCAAGTCCACCTCACATATGGAAGAAGATTTTTAGCTTTGGACAAAAGCCAAGAATAAGTTGAGTTAGGCTATACACACCATTAATGTTAGCAAACCACACAAGACAATTCACTGGCCTTGGACAAGATGGAATTGGTATGGCCCTGATTTTTTGTTTCACTAAATCTGGAATCTGTGTAGCTAGTACACAGAAGTTCCATTTCTCACCATATCACAAATCTAAAATTTTGAAATATGAATTAATAATGTATATCACGTCCATTTCTAACACTAATATGTCATTCTGCAAACAAGGTCAAACCATAAAGATAAATCCACATTGTGTACTCTATAGATGAACCCATCACAAAGAAAATTAAATGTCTTGTATAAAAAAATCTATGTAATTAAAACATTATGGGACAAATTATGAGTATTTAGCAAACTGGAATGTTGAAGATACTTATGTTACAGTATTGATATCCATGGTTTCCTTCCTTCATTTATGATATGTCAAGCTAACTGACCTAAAAGAGACATCTTAGCCAATCTTGTCTCCCTAATACTCAATTTGCCATAATTTCTTGGTAAGGACACAATATTTCAATTCACCAAATAAATTCCACAACCTAAAGTATGTCCGCCCTATATGAAATTTCACACCATTTTATTAATTCACAAGCAAACCGATTATGGAAGACAAATCTGCTACATAAAGTAAGGATTGTCGTTAAAACTAATTTTGCTAGCGTAACCCTTCCTACCTTATTCAACAACAAACCTTTTCAAGCTGCAAGTTTAGATTGAATACTTTTCAAAATGAAATTTAGATCTAACTTCTTAACCCTACCCTAAATTAAAGGGGAAACCAACGTACTTACCAAGACTGTTATCAAACTTAATATTAGAAATTTATGAGAGGTCATGCTTAACCCTTCCGCTAATATTGTTATAGTACATTACTCTTGATTTATCAAAATTCACCCTTAGACCTGAAGCGCTGCAGAAAGTTGTCCTCATGCTTTACCCTTCCGCTAAGATTGTTGGAACACATTACTCTTGATTTATCAAAATTCACCCTTAGATCTGAAGCATTGCAGAAAGCTGTGAAGACACTAACAAGCATACATATTTGTGTCTTGGTAGCTTTGGTAAGGACATCATTCACAGAAAGAAGATGAGGGATACATGGCCATGATTTTTAATATTGTTTTTATGTAGAATATCTATTATTACATGAATGATAGATGTAAATTTTATGTTAAAAGATTACTTCCATTGAGAATTTTGAATTTACAAAATTTTATGAAGTAATTTAGTTATGAATTTGTCTTTTCAATAATTAATTAGAAAAGACTTTTTGCATGGTTGTTGTATAATTTTATTATCAATTCATGTGTGAATTAATAATGGAAATGAAGATTAAAAACTATCATTTTCATTTTTATTTTCAATTAACTACAATTGCAGTAGTCAATTTGACTTTGATAATTAATTAACTATTATTAGATAGTTATTAAAAAAAAAACTATCAATTCATCATGTGAATTGATAATTTCAATTGACTATAATCATTAATCACAATAGTCAATTGGAACTGCCATTTGGCAGTTAATTAACTATCATTTGGCAGTTGAGAAGAAAAAAGAAAAGGAAAATCGAATGAACACATCTTTCAAAAGATATGTGATAGTTAATATATATTAATATTAAAAATAATATTAAGATAATTAATATTTTTTTGTTAATATAAACTGTCAAATAGCGGTACCAATTTATTTACTATTAAAATAAATTACTTAATTTCTATATATTTACTATTAAAATAAATTGCTTAATTTCTATATTTTTTTAATATGTATGATTATACATGTTTTAATTAAATATTAAGTATAATATTTATGTGCTTTTTGAAATATTTTGTTGTAATAGATAGACAACAACAAATTGATCATTTATTGGGTTATGCCATTAATCCTGTTCATAATATTCAAGAGCACATTGATTATATATATCATCGGATGAGTAGACTGGTTATGAGTGGTGTTTACGAACTCTACATGGAACATCAAATGTTAATCGTTCTCAATTCTCTGCCTAAAGAATGGATGTCAGTGCGACTATTGTTAAAATATAGGCTGGAATCCTTAGATTTTAACAATTTCACTGATGAAATACTGCTTGAGAGGGAACATCAATATGTCAAAAAGGGTATACAACGCACTAGAAAAAGCGCAGGTCATTTAGATACTTTTGTTAAATTCATTCCATGATTTCAGCAAAATAAACTTAGAGAAGATGACTTTGATGAAGTGGATGACGTAATTGGAGACCCTACTTATATGCCTATAATATAAAATAATTTTTGAAATTTATTATTCTTAATATTTTATTTTTTTAAAGATAATTGGTTGTTTAATTATGAATTGAATATTTTATGTAATTTAAGTTTAATTATATTATATGCATATTTATGATACTATCTGCAACCAAATTAGTGAAAGCTGTTAGATGAAACTAATAATTATAATTTTGTACTCATTTAAATTTTCAATAATAATTAGACCATACAATTAGAAATTGATTAAGTGTTTACATTCTTTTCATTTCTATTGTATGTGTTAGATTATTATTTGTTTAATTTAGAATGGAGTGGCAAAATATATCAATTAAATTGTACTAGATACTAATATTTATGATTGTTGTCAATAGAGCTTAATATGGTTGCATCTAAGAGTATTATTGTTGATTTGAACCATAGAGACAAACTAAATGAAAAGAATTATGATGTTTGGCATCATAAGATTGAGTATCTCTTGGAAGAGCTAAAAATGCTAGAAACAATCACACAACTGATGGCTAAACCTGAGCAAGGAAACACTGCTCAACACAAGCTTAATATGGAAACATATCAAACCTATAAACACAAAGATCATGTAACTCATATTTTGATGTTGAACAGCATAATAGATGATATAATGCTGCGTTTTGAAAGGCATCATTCAGCTCAATATGTTTGGGACACAGTAAAGATTCAGTATGGAGGAACCTCCACTACTAGACTTCGTTAGTGAACCCTCAAATTCGATGGTTATAAAAAGTATCAAAATCAAACAATGAGGTAGCATCTTATAGTCATGTCTAATATGATCAGTGAATTAAGGGGTACTGGGCATGAGATGACTGATGAACAACAAGGCCAAGCAGTTATCCGCTCTTTGCCAAGTAATTGGGAACATATGCGTGTTAACTTTACCCACAATGACAACATCAAGACATTTAACGATGTTGTTTGTCATGTTGAGCTTAAAGAAGTTCAACTTCACGCTGAAAAGCCTATAAATAAGGCTTTTATATCTAAGACTAAGATACGCGGACCATATAGCTCTAAATATAAAAAATGTAAGGCTAAAGGTCCTAAATATGGCAAGAGAGGAATAGAAGCATGTAGTAGTGGACATAAGCACAAGCGTAGAAAACGCGGCGTTAAGAAATGCACAAATATAAATTGTTTTAATTGTGGTAAACCTGATCACTTTGCTTATGATTGCACTGAGTCAAAGCTAATGTTTAACCACAATCATCTCTCTAACTTATACATTAGTAGTTGTTTAATTCTTGCTAAATCTATTCCTTTTTAGACCTTAGACTCAGGAGCAACCAACAACATAGCAAAGGATCGAACAGTCTTTATGAAATTCCATCGAATTTTAAAAGGAATTAGATATATATATGACACGACTAAAAGATTGATGTCTTCTTGCAAGTGCAGGAGTGTCGAAGTAATAAATAACCCGGCAAGACCGGGGTCGAACTATAGGGAGGTTAATTGTATAAATTATAGATAACAATAAGACAACAACAATAACAATAATACAACAACAATAACAATAATAACAACAATAACGACAACAAGAATAATAATAGTAATAGTAATAATAATAATAATAATAATAAAGAAGAAGGAGAAGAAAAAGAAAAAGATGAGAACTTTGAGATGGAATATTAATGTAAAGATTAAACAATGATAATAACAAATGCCAAGGTTAGAGGTTCCACTAATGGTATGTCAAACAAGTATAGTATATACTCTTATTATTCAATTGGAAACCACACACAAAGGAGGTTCCAATCAGATTATAGATTGTTAAATATATTGTTAACATAATTACATTAGTCATCTTATTCGATTAATGCTAATACTTGTAAATCTCGTCAAGCATTCATGATTATAACTTATGTTAACAACAAATCAAGTTCCTTTCATAGCTCAGGTGGCGGTTATACCATACAGTATGGGCTATGAAAGTGCCAAGCATTTGTTGTACCAAGTGTTATACAACAGAAATCAAGATTAGTCATTTAACAAGCAAAGTATTAAAGAGTAAACAAGATAACAAATACAAAACATGTTAGTATCAAACATTAAAGTCCATATTGAGTGTACACTATACTTATTCTTACTCCATTAGTGTAACCTTTTCACCTTGACATAATAACCTTAGCTAGACATAATAAAAGAAAGAAAAATAAATAAACAAAATAAGAACATAAATAAGATAAAAGTTAACTAGGTAAAGGAAAGGAAATGAAAGGCATAAACTTGATATTAATGAAAGCAAAGCATAAACATTACAAAAAATACAAAGAGAGAAAGCAAGAATATGATCTTGATCTGGAAACCAAGATGTCTAAATGCATGGCAAATACCTGCTTTTATAGGCCAAAATTAGGAACTATTGATTTGATGACTAATTGATGAGTAGGTAGCCAACTCTTGACTTGGTGACAATCCTTATCTTCTCTTATGACAATCCTTATCTTCTTTTCCAACTTTTGACTTGGTGACAATCCTTATCTTCTTTTATCTGCCCAAAACATCATTAATAACATCAAAATTGGAACCAATTGAAAACATGAAAGTTGTAGGAAATTGTCTCAGCTTTCTTTTGTAAAATATTCAGATCATTTCGACTTCTAGAACTCCAGATATGAGCCAAATACTTCTTTGTTGTTGCTACAATTTAGACTTGAAAATGACCTTTTTAGATCTTGGGCTCCATATGAAAGTTGTAGGCCTATTTCTTACCTTTCCATCCATATAAAGTAGATCTAAATCTGAGATCTATAGCTCCAAATATGACCCAATTAACAAACAGTGTTCCGGTTTGGATTGCATCGACATCTCTTTTCTAAGTTTGGCCATCTCTTTGTCCTTCCAATTTTAGTTCTTAAATTCATCAATCGATCCTTTCATTTATGTGATAGGCCTGCATTTAAAATGAATATTTTCCATAAATTAAAGGTATCTTATATTATTAGATATATTATTATAAAACATGCTTTAGTTAAGGAGTTATTGATACTTTAAGTGCGAAATGATGATATAAAACCTTGATAAAAATACACTTTTAAGTATCAATCACACTCTCCAACTAGCTTATTACTAGTCCCTAGTAATCAAAGAGTTAAAATTGAAAAATACTTTGCAAATTCCACAAAGCAATGTAGTCATCATTTAACTTCCATTAATCTATCCAGATAAACAAACTCTCATTAAATTTATATACTTGCTCAATACCTCTTAACAAGATATTCATAAACCTTTCTTTTGTGCTCAATGTATCAACATATAATTGTGGGGCTTTTCTTGGAAGAAAACAAAATTTTTGTTCTAATGTTTAAGGTTAACTTCCTTGGGTTGGGATTATTATTTTTGTCTTCTTCTTTTTTCTGTCTTTTTTTTTCTTCTTCTTCTTTTTTTAATATATATACATATAATTTAAAACACCATGCATCTTTAACCCATGTAACGAGCTTTCGGCTAATGACTCTCAGACCAGTTGGTTTTAGGGCATTAGGTGTTAAGACACCCCTACGAGCTTAGTAACTCGGGTCGCAGATACTGATATGTAGATAGTGCAATGTTTGATTCCCTTAAGCTTTTCTCCTCAACCCATGTAACAAGCGTTGGGCCAATAGCTCCCAAGTCAGTCGACTTTAGAGTATTAGGTGTTAAAACACCCCTTTGGGCTTAATTGCTTAGGTTAGGGAGGCTACGAAACCAAACTTATCTATATTTTTATTATTGTCATTTTTTTTTCTTTTTTTTTGTCTTTTTTTTTGTTTTTCTTTTTTTAATTATATACTATCCCTTTTCCCTTAGTTGTTACCTTTAACAAAAGAACATAAATAATGTAATAATCCAATATGCAACCCACATTCATATGTTAAAGTGTGTGTGTGTAAATTAAGGTTTAAGAATACATGTTAAATAAGTATATGAGCAGAATTAAGTGATAAAACACAACAAATATAAGAAACAACAAAACACAATAATAAAACTAAAAGACACAAAAATTCATAAATGAAGGCTCAAATCCAATCTAAGCTTTTTACGACTTTTCTTAGTTGACCAATTTATGCAACTCATGGAAGGATCAATTACAGGAATGAAATATTGTAGTTGGTCAATCAATTGTTCAGCAGTAGGAGTAGAGATTATGATTTTTCGTGCAGAAGATGTTAGAAATTCTTGTTCCACAGCATGATCAAGAAAAGATAACAACTTATCATAATAACCATTAACATTTAACAAACCTATGGGTTTATAGTGAATGTGCAGTTGGGCCCAAGAGGAAATATAAAAGATCTCTTCCAATGTGCCTAGACCACCTAGTAAAGCAATGAAGACATCAGTATGGTTAAACATTGCATTCATTCGAGCCGACATTGTGGAGACTTGAAGTTCCTCTCCAATTGTTTTTCCAATGATGTCCCCTTGTGCTAAAGCTTCGGGGACGACCCCCAAAACTTGACTACCTGCTAAAAATGCAGTTATTGACACACGTCCCATTAACCCAAGACTGCCTCTGATTAGTACTTAAAAGTGCATTTTTATCATGGTTTTATATCATCATTTTGCACTTGAAGTATCAATAACTCCTTAACCAAAACATGTTTTATAATAATACAATAACTCCTTAACTAAACACTTGAAGTATCAATAACTCCTTAACTAAAGCATCTTTTATAATAATATATCTAATAATATAAGATACCTTCAATTTGTGGTAAATGTTCATTTTAAATGCAGGCCTATCATATAAATGAAAGGATTGATTGATGACTTTAAGAACTTAAATTGCAAGGGCAAAGAGATGACCAAAATTAGAAAAGAGATGTCGGTGCAATTCAAACCGGAACACTGTTCGATAATTAGGTCATATCTGGAGCTATAGTTCTCAGACTTAGGTCTACTTTATATGGATGGAAAGGTAAGACATACGCCTACAACTTTCATATGGAGCCCAAGATCTAAAAAGGCAATTTTTAAGTCCAAATTATTACAACAACAAAGAAGCCCGAAGCTGTCCTCCAGCCCGAGCACTGTTCAGTATGTTGGTCATATCTAGAGTTCTAGATGTCCAAATGAGCTGATGTTTTTACACAAGAAAGCTGAGACAATTGCCTACAACTTTCATGTTTTTAAGTGGCTCCAATTTTGACTTTATCAATGATGTTTTGGGCAGACAAGAGAAGATAAGGATTATCACCAAGTCAAGAGTTGACTACCCACTCATCAATTAGTCATCAAATCAATAGTTTCCAATTTTGGCCTATAAAAGGAGGCATTTGCCATGCATTTAGGCATCTTGGTTTCCATATCAAGATCATGCCCTTGCTTTCTCTCTTTATATTTTTAGTAATGTTTATGCTTTGCTTTCATTAATATCAAGTTTATGCCTTTCATTTCCTTTCATTTACTTAGTTCACTTTTATCTTATTTATGTTCTTATTTTGTTTATTTATTTTTCTTTCTTTTATTATGTCTAGCTAAGTTTATTATGTCAAGGGGAAAAGGTTACACTAATGGTGTAAGAATAAGTATAGTGTAAACTCAATATGGACGTTAATGTTTGATACTAACATGTTTTGTATTTGTTATCTTGTTTACTCTTTAATACTTTGCTTGTTAAATGACTAATCTTGATTTCTGTTGTATAACACTTGGTACAACAAATGCTTGGCACTTTCATAGCCCATACTGTATGGCATAACCGACACCTGAGCTATGAAAGGAACTTGATTTGTTGTTAACATAAGTTATAATCATGAATGCTTGACGCAATTTACAAGTATTAGCATTAATCGAATAAGATGACTAATGTAATCATGTTAACAATCTATAATCTGATTGGAACTTCCTTTGTGTGTGGTTTCCAATTGAATAATAAGAGTTTATACTATACTTGTTTGACATGCTGTTAGTGGAACCTCTAACCTTGACATTTGTTATTATTATTGTTTAATTTTTACATTAATATTCCATCTCAAAGTTCTCATCATCTTCTTCTTCTTCTTCTCCTTCTTTTTCTTTATTATTATTATTATTATTATTATTATTATTATTATTATTATTATTATTATTATTAGTGTTATTACTATTATTATTGTTGTTGTTGTTGTTATTATTATTATTGTTGTTGTATTATTGTTATTTATAATTTGTACAATTAACCTCCCTGTGGTTCGACCCCAGTCTTGCCGGGTTATTTATTACTTCGACACTCCTACACTTGGGAGAAGACATCAATGTTTTAGTCGTGTCAAGTTTTTGGCGCTGTTGCCGGGGAGGTAAGTTCTTGTATAAATTATAGTATTTATTTTATTTTCTCTTTTAACTTTTCTTGTATATAACTTTGTTTCTCCTTCTTTTGTTTTCTTTTTCCTTTTATTCTATTCCTACACGTGCATGAGAGTGTGGTCACGTACATCAAGTGGTAGAGTTTGTAGGGTATCCTCATCATTTTCAGAAAATATGGCCGAAGAAGATAATCAATTACTTCATAATGAGAATAATGAGAATAACCGTTTTAGAACACTTAGAGACCACATGAATCCCACAAGAACAAGTGTACCATCATGCATAGTTTTTCCTCCCGATGCATCTCATTTTAATTTTAAACCAGGTATTATTCAACTTTTACCTTCTTTTCATGGCTTAGAATTGGAAAATCCGTACTTGCATTTAAGGGAATTCGAGGAGGTCTGCAACACATATAATAATTTAAATTGTAGCATGAACACCATCAGATTAAAGCTTTTTTCTTTTTCATTAAAAGATAAAGCTAAAACATGGCTACAAAATTTAAGACCAGGATCCATTCGTGCTTGGGATGAAATGCAACAACAGTTTTTGAAAAAGTTTTTCCCATGTCATAGAACAAACTCTTTCAAAAGACAAATCACTACTTTCACTCAAAAACCAGGAGAAACATTTTACCAATGTTGGGATAGGTATCGAGACTTGCTTAGTGCTTGCCATCATCATGGTTTTGAAACATGGAGATTGGTTTCACATTTCTATGAAGGGTTAACACCTAAAGATAGGCAAATGGTTGAATTGATGTGCAATGAAACTTTTGAAGATAAAGACCCTGATGAAGTTTTTGAAGAAGTTTTTCCCATCTCATAGAACAAACTCTTTCAAAAGACAAATCACTACTTTCACTCAAAAACCAGGAGAAACATTTTACCAATGTTGGGATAGGTATCGAGACTTGCTTAGTGCTTGCCCTCATCATGGTTTTGAAACATGAAGATTGGTTTCACCTTTCTATGAAGGGTTAACACCTAAAGATAGGCAAATGGTTGAATTGATGTGCAATGAAACTTTTGAAGATAAAGACCCTGATGAAGCAATGGAGTACTTAGACTTGTTAGCTGAAAATGCTCAAAATTAGGACACCGCGGGTAATTATGAGGCACCGAGTTAAACTCAACCTCATACATCTAGTGAAGGTATGTACAACCTTAGGGAAGATCATGACCTTTAAGCCAAGTTTACATCTTTAGCTAGAAAAGTCGAGGCACTAGAATTGAAAAAGAGTGGTCAATTAGAATCTATTGAAAACATTGTGTGTCAAATCTGTGAAACAAATGAACACTCAACCAACGATTGTCCAACCTTGCCTTCTTTTATCCAACCTTGCCTTCTTTTAAGGCATGTCTCTATGAACAAGCCCATGCATTAAACAGTTTCCAAAGAGCCAACCACAACCCATACTCCCAAACATACAACCCTGGTTGGAGAAATCACCCAAATTTCAATTGGAAGAGTGAGAACAACAATGCACAAACTTCACAACCACCGTTTCAAGCACACCACAATTTCCAAAATTCTCATGGATATGCACCTCCTTATGCTCCACCTCTTAGAAGAAATCTTGAGGAAACATTGCATGCATTCATTGAAAAGCAAGAGACAATCAATACTCAACTTGCTCAAAACATGACAGATTTTAAAGATACTCTTACAAAATTAACATCTGCTCTCAGTTTCCAAGAGAAAGGTAAGTTTCCATCTCAACCACAACAAAATCCCAAGGGGCAATACAATGCAAATGCAAGTAATTCTGGAAGCCAACACATAGATCAAGTCAAATCAGTCACTACTCTGCGCAGTGGTAAGGTTATTGAAAAACCCTCTCTTCAACCTTATGAGAAAGATGATGAGTCAATCTCTGACGGTAAGGAAGGGGTTGAATCTGAAAGTTGCAAAGAAACGACTGATTCACCACCAGCACTTCCATTTCCTCAAGCCATGACCAAACAAAGGAAAGTCAATCACAACTCTGAAATTTTTGAAATTTTCAAACAGGTAAGGATCAATATACCTTTGCTGGATGCTATTAAACAGGTTCCTTCCTATGCTAAATTTTTGAAAGATCTATGCACTGTGAAGAGGAAACTGAATGTGAAAAAGAAAGCCTTTGTAGTCGAACAAGTAAGTGCTATTCTTCAGAATAATAATGCTTTGAAATATAAAGACCCTGGTTATCCTACAATTTCTTGCTTTATTGGAGAGCATAAAATTGAAAGAGCCTTACTTGATCTCGGTGCTAGTGTGAATTTACTTCCATATTCAGTTTTTTAGAGTCTCAATCTAGGTGAATTAAAACCAACTTCTATATCTCTTTTACTTGCCGATAGATCTATAAAAGTGCCTAGAGGAATAATTGAAGATGTGTTAGTACAAGTCGATAAATTCATTTATCCTATGGATTTTATTGTCTTGGACACAGAACCTGTTGAAGCATGTAATTCATTTCCTATTATTTTAGGACGTCTGTTTCTTGCAACCTCTAACGCATTGATTAATTGTAGGAATGGACTGATGAAGCTATCATTTGGAAACATGACATTGGAGATGAATATTTTCAACATTTGCAAGCAACCTGGAGATGATAATGATTTACAAGAAGTAGATCATATTAACGAATTAGTTTATGATCAACTTGAATCTACTTTAAGTAAAAATGAATTGGATGAATCTGAAAATTTGCAAATGATTTATTCTGAGGAAGAAATCATGAATGAAAAACGCACCGAAAATGTTGATGCGAATCTTTTGTCAATAGTGACAACAGATTCGACATCTAACATCACACCAATCGATAATTACTTTCCTAATGAATCCTTACTTTCTCTTAGTCCAATACCTTGGTATGATACAAATATCAATTTTCTTGCTTTAGGAGATTTGCCAGCTGATTGGAGTACCCAAGACAAAGAAAAGTTTTTGAATGAAGTGAAGAGCTTTTATTGTGATGACCCTAACTTATTCAAATATTGTCCTGATCAAATATTTCAAAGATTC
This sequence comes from Populus euphratica, assembly GCF_000495115.2. NCBI lineage: Eukaryota > Viridiplantae > Streptophyta > Magnoliopsida > Malpighiales > Salicaceae > Populus > Populus euphratica. The sequence goes on along the minus strand of NW_011501453.1, from coordinate 11,336 downwards.
ATTCCCAACAATGAGGTAAGTAGTGTCATTAAACTTTATCATTCTGAAGCATGTGGAAGTTATTTCTCATCAAAAAAGATAGTTGTAAAAATCTTTCAAATTGAATTTTATTAGCCCACCATGTTCAAGGACACGCATGTATTCTGCAAAACTTGTGAAAATTGTCAAAAAGTTGATACTGGTCAAAAAGTTTTGTTTTATAATTCTCAACTCTATGCATTCCCTAGAGAGCTAAGACCAAGATGGAGCAATCCTTATGGGGCCTGTGATATTGAGAATTCAATTAATGACAATGATTTTAAGGAAAATGGACATCGTTTGAAAGCTTACTTTGATAATTTTCCTAGTGAAAATGAATCAACTGGTTGGAATGATCTTGTAGATAAATGTTGATTATTTTGTTTTTCTCACATTGTTTTTATGTTTTTTTTAGTGATTTTTGCTAGTTTCTCTCACCCCGGTCAAATGGCGGACAACGATACTCTGTGACTTAAGTCGGTTCTTTCAGCTTCTCACAATAACTGATATTTGTGTATATATTTATGCAATTCTTTGAATCTCTCTTCTAATTCTCATTTGAAAATGGACACTAATCTTGAAAAATTGAAAAAGTGTATTTTCCCGCTCTGCCTCAGAATGCGGTTACAAAAATTTCTCGCTCTTCTATTGACTCTTGAGACGCATCCTAGTGGAGATGTGCATCGTGCAATTCATGATTTATGGCCCTATTTTCATAAAGAACATGATCGACTTAGTCTTGGGAATCTGACTAAAAAAGAACCTGTTTGCCAGTTTTTAAGAAAACTGGATGGGAAGCCTATCCCCGACCCATAGAGGGCGTTTAAGCCATTCTTGGACGTAAAACCAAGGGAAGATGTGAGCCACAATCACAACTACCTGTACATACACATGCTTTTTTAAAAGTAAATAAATAAATAAATAAAAAGAGAGAGAGAGTGTGTGAGACTCCAGCTGGCCTACTTATAGGTGTTATGATTGCCTTTCTAATTTCTCATCTATAAAACCCTCTCTTCCTTCCTTTCATTTCTACTCAACCATACATTCAACAAATACAGAAGTGTGTAGAAATGGCAAGTTCCTCAGGTTATCATATAAGAAATATTTGTGTTTTCGGTGGATTTAGTCCTAGGAAAGAAAAGGAGTTTTTAGAATCAGCCAATCATCTTGGTAAGGTGCTAGTTGAGAGAAAGATTCATTTAGTGTAAGGGGGAGGCAGTCTTGGGTTAATGGGAGGTGTGTCAATAGCTGCATTTTTAGGAGGTAGTCAAGTTTTGGGGGTTGTCCCAAAAGCTTTAGTACAAGGGGACATCATTGGAAAAACCATTGGAGAGGAACTTCAGGTCTCCACAATGTCGGCTCGAATGAATGCAATGTTTAACCATGTTGATGCCTTCATTGCTTTACCAGGTGGTCTAGGCACATTAGAAGAGATCTTTCATATTTCCTCTTGGGCCCAACTGCACATTCACCATAAACCCATAGGTTTGTTAAATGTTAATGGTTATTATGATAAGTTGTTGTCTTTTCTTGATCATGCTATGGAACAGGAATTTCTAACATCTTCTGCACGACAAATCATAATCTCTGCTGCTACTGGTGAACATTGCTGCTACTGCTGAACAATTGATTGACCAACTACAATCTTTCATTCCTGTGATTGATCCTTCCATGAGTCGCATAAATTGGTCATCTAAGGAAAGCCGTAAAAAGCTTAGATTGGATTTGAGCCTTTATTTGTGAATTTTTTTGTCTTTTGGTTTTATTATTATGTTTTGTTATTTCTTATTTTTGTTTTAGTGTGTTTCAGGTTTGTTAGTGTTCGTTATTTCAAGTGATATCTTCTATACTCTATCACTTGAAGAAGTTTTTGAAGAAGTTTTTCCCATCTCATAGAACAAACTCTTTCAAGAGACAAATCACCACTTTCACTCAAAAACCAGGAGAAACATTTTACAAATGTTGGGATAGGTATCGAGACTTGCTTAGTACTTGCCCTCATCATGGTTTTGAAACATGGAGATTGGTTTCATATTTCTATGAAGGGTTAACACCTAAAGATAGGCAAATGGTTGAATTGATGTGCAATGGAACTTTTGAAGATAAAGACCCTGATGAAGCAATGGAGTACTTAGACTTGTTAGCTGAAAATGCTCAAAATTGGGACACCGCGGGTACTTATGAGGCACCGAGTAAAACTCAACCTCATACATCTAGTGGAGGTATGTACAACCTTAGGGAAGATCATGACCTTCAAGCCAAGTTTGCATCTTTAGCTAGAAAAGTCGAGGCACTAGAATTAAAAAAGAGTGGTCAATTAAAATTTGTTGAAAACATTGTGTCAAATCTGTGAAACAAATGAACACTCAACCAACGATTGTCCAACCTTGCCTTCTTTTAAAGAATGTCTCCATGAACAAGCCCATGCTTTAAATAGTTTTCAAAGGGCCAACCACAACCCATACTCCCAAACATACAACCCTGGTTGGAGGAATCACCCAAATTTCAGTTGGAAGAGTGAGAACAACAATGCACAAACTTCACAACCACCATTTCAAGCACACCATAATTTTCAAAATTCTCATGGATATGCACCTCCTTATGCTCCACCTCCTAGAAGAAATCTTGAGGAAATATTGCATGCATTCATTGAAAAGCAAGAGACAATCAATACTCAACTTGCTCAAAACATGATAGATTTTAAAGATACTCTTGCTAAATTAACATCTGCTCTCAGTTTCCAAGAGAAAGGTAAGTTTCCATCTCAAACACAACAAAATCCCAAAGGGCAATACAATGCAAATGCAAGTAGTTCCGGAAGCCAACACATGGATCAAGTCAAATCAGTCACTACTCTGCGCAGTGGTAAAGTTATTGAAAAACCCTCTCTTGAACCTTATGAGAAAGATGATGAGTCAATCTCTAAGGGTAAGGAAGGGGTTGAATCTGAAAATTGCAAAGAAACGATTGATTCACCGCCAGCACTTCCATTTCCTCATGCCATGACCAAACAAAGGAAAGTCAATCACAACTCTGAAATTTTTGAAATTTTCTAACAGGTAAGAATCAATATACCTTTGCTGAATGCTATTAAACAGGTTCCTTCCTATGCTAAATTTTTGAAAGATCTCTGCACTATGAAGAGGAAATTGAATGTGAAAAAGAAAGCCTTTCTAGCCGAACAAGTAAGTGCCATTCTTTAAAACAATAATGCTTTGAAATATAAAGACCCTGGTTGTCCTACAATTTTCTGCTTTATTGGAGAGCATAAAATTGAAAGAGCCTTACTTGATCTTGGTGCTTGTGTGAATTTACTACCATATTCAGTTTTTCAGAGTCTCAATCTAGGTGAGTTAAAACCAACTTCTATAACTCTTTTACTTGCCGATAGATCTATAAAAGTGCCTAGAGGAATAATTAAAGATGTGTTAGTACAAGTCAATAAATTCATTTATCCTGTGGATTTTATTGTCTTGGACACACAACCTGTTGAAGTATGTAATTCATTTTCTATTATTTTAGGACGTCTGTTTCTTGCAACCTCTAATGCATTGATTAATTGTAGGAATGGACTGATGAAGCTATCATTTGGAAACATGACATTGGAGATGAATATTTTCAACATTTGCAAGCAACCTGGAGATGATAATGATTTACAAGAAGTAGATCATATTGACGAATTAGTTTATGATCAACTTAAATGTACTTTAAGTAAAAATGAGTTGGATGAATCTGAAGATTTGCAAATGATTTATTCTGAGGAAGAAATCACGGATGAAAAACGCATCGAAAATGTTGATGCGAATCTTTTGTCAACAGTGACAACAGATTCAACATCTGACATCACACCAATCGATGATTACTTTCCTAATGAATCCTTACTTTCTCTTAGTCCAATGTCTTGGTATGATAAAAATATTAATTTTTTTGCTTTAGGAGATTTGCCAGCTGATTGGAGTACCCAAGACAAAGAAAAGTTTTTGAACGAAGTGAAGAACTTTTATTGTGATGACCCTAACTTATTCAAATATTGTCCTGATCAAATATTTCAAAGATTCGTTCCCGACAATGAGGTAAGTAGTGTCATGAAACTTTGTCATTCTGAAGCGTGTGGAAGTTATTTCTCATCAAAAAAGACAGCTGCAAAAATCTTTCAAAATGGATTTTATTGGCCCACCATGTTCAAGGACATACATGCATTCTGCAAAACTTGTGAAAATTGTCAAAAAATTGACACTTGTTAAAAAGTTTTGTTTTATAATTCTTATGGGGCCTGTGATATTGAGAATTCAATTAATGACAATGATTTTAAGGAAAATGGACATCGTTTGAAAGCTTACTTTGATAATTTTCCTAGTGAAAATGAATCAGCTGGTTTGAATGATCTTGTAGATAAAGGTTGATTATTTTGTTTTTCTCACATTTTCTTTTTTGTGTTTCTTTTTGACTGATTTTTGCTAGTTTCTCTGACCCCGGTCAAATGGCGGACAACGGTACTCCGTAACTTAAGTCGGTTCTTTCAGTTTCCCACAATAACTGATATTTGTGTATATATTTGTGCAATACTTTGAATCTCTCTTCTAATTCTCATTTGAAAATGGACACTAATCTTGAAAAATTGAAAAAGTATTTTCCCGCTCTGCCTCAGAATGCGATTACAAAAATTTACCGTGCTAGATGTGCAAGATTGAGATTGTTAATGAATCATGGAATTCCTGAAGATATTCGCTGGTTGATTGAAGCAAAGGTCCGATTATCAGGTGAGTCCTTTAACTCCTTCATTTCACACATGCCTGGAACAGGTAAAAGCACTTTTGCAAAGAAGCGTCGTGCAAAACGACTGGATGTCTGTCATCGATGTGCTAGATGGACTTGTAATACACAATGTCGTTCTTTAGGAATGGTATCTATAAACCGTGAAGATAAAATACAATTCATTAAGGATGGCCTGAGTAAGGAGTCTTTAGATAATCTTCTATTGACTCTTGAGACGCATCCTAGTGGAGATGTGCATCATGTAATTCATGATTTATGGCCAGTATTTCATAAAGAACATGATCGACTTAGTCTTGGGAATCTGACTAAAAAAGACCTTGTTTGCCAGTTTTTAAGAAAACTGGATAGGAAGCCTATCCTCGACCCATAGAGGGCATTTAAGCCGTTCTTGGACGTAAAACCAAGGAAAGATGTGAGCCACAATCACAACTACCTGTACATACACATGTTTTTTTTTAAAAGTAAATAAATAAATAAATAAAAAGAGAGAGAGAGAGTGTGAGACTCCAGCTGGCCTACATATAGGTGTTATGATTGCCTTTCTCATTTCTCATCTATAAAACCCTCTCTTCCTTCCTTTCATTTCTACTCAACCTATACATTCAACAAATACAGAAGTGTGTAGAAATGGCAAGTTCCTCAGGTCATCAAATAAGAAATATTTGTGTTTTCGGTGGATCTAGTCCTGGGAAAGAAAAGGAGTTTTTAGAATCAGCGAATCATCTTGGTCAGGTGCTAGCTGAGAGAAAGATTCATTTAGTGTATGGGGGAGGCAGTCTTAGGTTAATGGGAGGTGTGTCAATAGCTGCATTTTTAGGAGATAGTCAAGTTTTGGGGGTTGTCCCCGAAGCTTTAGCACAAGGGGACATCATTGGAAAAACAATTGGAGAGGAACTTCAGGTCTCCACAATGTCAGCTCGAATGAATGCAATGTTTAACCATGTTGATGCCTTCATTGCTTTACCAGGTGGTCTAGGCACATTAGAAGAGATCTTTCATATTTCCTCTTGGGCTCAACTGCACATTCACCATAAACCCATAGGTTTGTTAAATGTTAATGGTTATTATGATAAATTGTTGTCTTTTCTTGATCATGCTAAGGAACAGGAATTTCTAACATCTTCTGCACGACAAATCATAATCTCTGCTACTACTGCTGAACAATTGATTGACCAACTACAATCTTTCATTCCTGTGATTGATCCTTCCATGAGTCGCATAAATTGGTCATCTAAGGAAAGCCGTAAAAAGCTTAGATTGGATTTGAGCCTTCATTTGTGAATTTTTGTGTCTTTTGGTTTTATTATTATGTTTTGTTATTTCTTATTTTTGTTTCAGTGTGTTTCAGGTTTTGTCAGTGTTCGTTATTTCAGGTGATATCTTCTATACTCTGTCTTTCTACCTTAGAACATTTAGGACAATGTCTCGTTTTGGTTGGGGGGGGAGGGTAGTAGTTGATAAAAAAAAAAAAATTGTTTTTCATTTCATAAAGCATGTGCATAATTGTTGTTACTAGGATGGCAGAGTAAAGGAGCTCTTTTGTTAAAGTGACTCTTGAGACGCATCTTAGTAACCATTCTTAACAAGGTCTATTATAATACTTCTTGAAATATTCAGGTTTACAAACTCTCATATTGTTACCACTTAATTCTGCTCATATACTTATTTAACATGTATTCTTAAATCTTAATTTACACACACACACTTTAACATATGATTGTGGGTTGCATATTGGATTATTACATTATTTATGTTCTTTTGTTAAAGGTAACAACTAAGGGAAAGGGATTGTATATAATTAAAAAGAAAAAAAGAAAAAGGGATTGTATATAATTAAAAAACAAAAAGAAAAAAAAATGATGATAATAAAAATGTAAATAAGTTTGGTTTCGTAGCCTCCCTAATCTAAGCAATTAAGCCCGAATGGGTGTTTTAACACCTAATACCCTAAAGTCAACTGACTTGGGAGCTATTGGTCCAACGCTTGTTACATGGGTTGAGGAGAAAAGCTTAAGGGAATCAAACATTGCACTATCTACATATCAGTATCTGCGACCCGAGTTACTAAGCTCGTAGGGGTGTCTTAACACCTAATGCCCTAAGACCAACTGGTCTGGGAGTCATTAGCTGAAAGCTCGTTACATGGGTTAAAGATGCATGATGTTTTTAAATTATATGTATATAGATTTTAAAAAAAAGAAAGAAAAAAAAAAGACAAAAATAGTAATCCCAACCCAAGAAAGTTAACCTTAAACATTAGAACAAAAATTTTGTTTTCTTCCAAGAAAAGCCCCATAATTATGTGTTGATATATTGAGCACAAAAGAAAGGTTTATTAATATCTTGTTAAGAGGTATTGAGCAGATATATAAATTTAATGAGAGTTTGTTTATCTGGATAGATTAATGGAAGTTAAATGATGAATACCTTGCTTTGTGAAATTTGCAAATTGTTGTAACGTTTTGATTACTAGGGACTAGTAATAAGCTGGTTAAGGGGTGTGATTAGTACTTAAAAGTGCATTTTTATCATGGTTTTATATCATCATTTTGCACTTGAAGTATCAATAACTCCTTAACTAAAATATGTTTTATAATAATGTATCTAATAATATAAGATACCTATAATTTGTGGTAAATGTCTATTTTTAATGCAGGCCTATCACATAAATGAAAGGATTGATTGATGACTTTAAGAACTTAAATTGCAAGGATGAAGAGATGGTCAAACTTATAGAAGAGATGTCGGTGCAATCCAAACCAGAACATTGTTCGGTAATTGGGTCATATCTGGAGCTACAGATCTCAGATTTAGGTCCAATTTATATGGATGGAAAGGTAAGACATAGGCCTACAACTTTCATATGGAGCCCAAGATCTAAAAAGGCCATTATCAAGTCCAAATTGTAGCAACAACAAAGAAGCCCGAATCTGTCTTCCAGCCCGAGCACTGTTTGGTATTTTGGCCATATCTGGAGTTCTAGAAGTCTAAATGAGCTGAAGTTTTTACACAAGAAAGCTGAGACAATTTCCTACAACTTTCATGTTTACAACTGGCTCCAATTTTGACGTTATCAATGACGTTTTGGGCAGACAAGAGAAGATAGGGATTGTCACCAAGTCAAAAGTTGGCCACCCACTTATCAATTAGTCATCAAATCAATAGTTCCCAATTTTGGCCTATAAAAGGAGGCATTTTCCATGCATTTAGACATCTTGGCGTCCAGATCAAGATCATGCTCTTCTTTTCTCTCTTTGTATTTTTTGTAATGTTTATGCTTTACTTTCATTAATATCAAGTTTATGCCTTTCATTTTCTTTCCTTTACTTAGTTAACTTTTATGTTCTTATTTTGTTTATTTGTTTTCCTTTCTTTCATTATGTCTAGCTAAGTTAATTATGTCAAGGTGAAAAGGTTACACTAATGGTGTGAGAATAAGTATAATGTAAACTTAATATGGACTTTAATGTTTGGTACTAACATGTTTTATATTTGTTATCTTGTTCACTCTTTAATACTTTGCTTGTTAAATGACTAATCTTGATTTATGTTCGACAGTAGATAGTGCAATGTTTGATTCCCTTAAGCTTTTCTCCTCAACCCATGTAACAAGCGTTGGATGTATGGTATAACCGACACCTGAGCTATGAAAGGAACTTGATTTGATGTTAACATAAGTTATAATCATGAATGCTTGATGAAATTTACAAGTATTAGCATTAATTGAATAAGATGACTAATGTAATCATGTTAACAATATATAATCTGATTGGAACCTCCTTTGTGTGTGGTTTCCAATTCAATAATAAGAGTTTATATTATACTTGTTTGATATACCATTAGTGGAACCTCTAACCTTGACATTTGTTATTATTATTGCTTAATCCTTACATTAATAATTCATCTCTAAGTCTCATCATCATCATCTTCTTCTTCTTCTCTTTCTTTATTATTATTATTATTATTATTATTATTATTATTATTATTATTATTATTATTATTAT
>NW_011501453.1:637-2499 GCF_000495115.2 Populus euphratica | reverse complement strand
TATTATTATTATTACTACTACTACTACTACTACTACTACTATTATTATTATTATTATTATTATTATTACTATTGTTGTTGTTGTTATTGTTGTTTTATTATTGTTATTTATAATTTGTACAAATAACCTCCCTGTGGTTCGACCCCGGTCTTGCTGGGTTATTTATTACTTCGACACTCCTGCACTTGGGAGAAGACATCAATCTTTTCATCGTGTCAGCAGGTATATAAATTTAACGATAGTTTGTTTGTCTGGAAAGATTAATGGAAGTTAAATGATGAATACCTTGCTTTGTGGAATTTGCAAATTGTTTTTCTATTTTAACGCTTTGATTACTAGGGACTAGTAATAAGCTAGTTGGAGGGTGTGATTAGTACTTAAAAGTGCATTTTTATCATGGTTTTATATCATCATTTTGCACTTAAAGTATGAATAACTCCTTAACTAAAGCATCTTTTATAATAATATATCTAATAATATAAGATACCTTTAATTTGTGGTAAATGTTCATTTTAAATGCAGGCCTATCACATAAATGAAAGGATTGATTGATGACTTTAAGAACTTAAATTGCAAGGGGAAAGAGATGACCAAAATTAGAAAAGAGATGTCGGTGCAATCCAAACCGGAACACTATTCGGTAATTGGGTCATATCTGGAGCTATAGATCTCAGATTTAGGTCTACTTTATATGGATGGAAAGGTAAGACATACGCCTACAACTTTTATATGGAGCCCAAGACCTAAAAAGGCCATTTTCAAGTCCAAATTATTGCAACAACAAAGAAGCCCGAAGTTGTCCTCTAGCCCGAGCACTGTTCAGTATTTTGGCCATATCTGGAGTTTTAGAAGTCCAAATGAGCTGAATATTTTACACAAGAAAGCTGAGATAATTGCCTACAACTTTCATGTTTTCAAGTGGCTCCAATTTTGACTTTATCAATGACGTTTTGGGCAGACAAAAGAAGATAAGGATTGTCACCAAGTCAAGAGTTGGCTACCTACTCATCAATTAGTCATCAAATCAATAGTTCCTAATTTTGGACTATAAAAGGAGGCATTTTCCATGCATTTAGGCATCTTGGTTTCCAGATCAAGATCATGCTCTTGCTTTCTCTCTTTATATTTTTTGTAATGTTTATGCTTTGCTTTCATTAATATCAAGTTTATGCCTTTCATTTCCTTTCATTTACTTAGTTAACTTTTATCTTATTTATGTTCTTATTTTGTTTATTTATTTTTCTTTCTTTTATTATGTCTAGCTAAGTTTATTATGTCAAGGTGAAAAGGTTACACTAATGGTGTAAGAATAAGTATAGTGTAAACTCAATATGGACTTTAATGTTTGATACTAACATGTTTTGTATTTGTTATCTTGTTCACTCTTTAATACTTTGCTTGTTAAATGACTAATCTTGATTTATGTTGTATAACACTTGGTACAACAAATGATTGGCACTTTTATAGCCCATACTGTATGGTATAACCAACACCTGAGCTATGAAAGGAACTTGATTTGTTGTTAACATAAGTTATAATCATGAATGCTTGACGAAATTTACAAGTATTAGCATTAATCGAATAAGATGACTAATACAATCATGTTAACAATCTATAATCTGATTGGAACCTCCTTTGTGTGTGGTTTCCAATTGAATAATAAGAGTTTATACTATACTTGTTTGACATGCCGTTAGTGGAACCTCTAACCTTGACATTTGTTATTATTATTGTTTAATTTTTACATTAATATTCCATCTCAAAGTTCTCATCATCATCTTCTTTCTTCTTCTCCTTCTTTTTCTTTATTATTATTATTATTATTATTATTATTATTATTATTATTATTATTATTATTATTA
>NW_011501453.1:0-597 GCF_000495115.2 Populus euphratica | reverse complement strand
TATTATTATTATTGTTATTGTTATTATTATTATTGTTATTACTATTATTGTTGTTGTTGTTGTTGTTGTTATTGTTGTTGTTGTATTATTGTTATTTATAATTTGTACAATTAACCTCCCTGTGGTTCGACCCCGGTCTTGCCGGGTTATTTATTACTTCGACACTCCTACACTTGGGAGAAGACATCAATCTTTTAGTCGTGTCAGCCTCCTACACTAAATGAATCTTTCTCTCAGTTAGCACGTGACCAAGATGATTTGCTGATTCTAAAAACTCATTTTCTTTCCCAGGACTAGATCCACCAAAAACACAAATATTTCTTATATGATGACCTGAGGAACTTGCCATTTCTACACACTTCTGTATTTGTTGAATGTATGGGTTGAGTAGAAATGAAAGGAAGGGAGAGAGGATTTTATAGATGAGAAATTAGAAAGGCAATCATACCACCTATATGTAGGCTAGCTAGAGTCTCACAGACACTCTCTCTCTCTCTCTTTATTTATTTATTTATTTATTTACTTTTGAAAAAGCATGTGTATATACAGGTAGTTGTGATTGTGGCTCACATCTTCCCTTAGTTTTACGTCCAAGAA
>NW_011499962.1:740922-757529 GCF_000495115.2 Populus euphratica | reverse complement strand
ATTTTATTTATATTTAGGTTAATGCTAAGTATTCATAATATACAGATTATTCAGAATTCTAGCCTTCATTTTGTGTTTGATCTTAATTACTTCAACATGGTATTAGAGCTGATTTTATAAAATGAAACTTAATCTTGAACATAACTTCGTGGATTCAACTCTGAAATGAGTTGGTTGGGGGTTTTCCGGGGGCAACGCGCCCCTGCTAGGGTTCGGGGCAGAGCCTCGAAAATCTATCTTTTGCTTCTGCAAAATTTGGTATTTCGTTAGTTTCTGCAATTATTTTGGTTTTTTATCTTTCCTTTAGCTTCTGTAATTTGATATTTGCTTTTAGTTTGTGCAAATTTGTTTTACGTTTTGGAGTAATCATATAATTTTGGGAAGATATTTATTTAGTTTTGTAATCTCTATTCAGTTTCTGCAATTTGGTATTGGTATTTTGTTTTCCAGTACATTTGTATTCTGGTTCTCTGTGATTGTTGATTATGGTTACTGAAAGAGATGATTCGCTTCAGTTTGTGAGTGTGAGGTTGGATAGGAAGAACTATTCATATTAGAGCTATATAATGAGAAATTTTCTTAAAAGATGTGAGCATATGTCAGTGGAACTTATGTGGTATCTAAGAATACTAAAGAAGGAGATATTGCTTCGATAGATGCATGGGAAGCAAACAATGCAAAGATCATTACTTAGATCAACAATTCTGTTGAGCATTCTATAGGTACATAGTTAGCGAAGTATAAGACAGCAAAGGAGGTTTGGGATCATCTCCATTGGTTATTCACGCAATCAAATTTTACAAAACAGTATCAGTTAGAGAATGATATACGAGCTCTTCACCAAAAGAATATGAGTATTCAAGAGTTCAATTCTATCATGACAGATCTTTGGGATCAATTGGCTCTTACAAAATCTGCAGAATTAAAAGCATGTGGTGCTTATATTGAACGTAGACAGCAGCAATGATTGGTACAGTTTTTAACAGCACTTCGTAGTGATTTCAAAGGACTTAGAGGTTCAATTTTACATCGTTCTCCACTACCTTCTATTGACTCTATTGTCAGTGAGTTATTGGTTGAAGCAATACATTTTCAGTCTTATTCTGAAAAGGAAATTCTTTCTGCTTCAAATCCTTTTTTATTAGCAGTACCTTCTGAGTCATTCTCTAATTATCAGAACAAGCCTTACATAAGAGTTAGCTTCGATGAGTGCAATTTCTATAAGCAAAAAGGTCATTGGAAGGCTTAGTGTTCTAAGTTGAGATGGCAGAATCAAGCTTGGAAGTTTGGCAGTCAATCACATTCTAATGCTCATAAACTACCTTAGGGTTATAAACCACCACACATAATATTGCAGCGGTAGCTTCCCTATTGATCCTAATACTTTAGATGAGCAATTCTAGAAGTTTCTCTCCTTGCAGCCACAAACAATGTCCACTTCTTCTTCTATAGGTCAGTTGTCTCATAGTTCCTCAGGTATGTCACACTCTAAATGGGTCTTGGATTCTGATGCTTCCCATTATATGTCTCCAGATTTCTCATCTTATTCCTCTGTGTTCCCTTTGTCCTCCATTCCTATTATGATTGTTTATGACACTACTATGCCCTTAGCAGGTGTTGGTTTTGTTGTCACACTTCACTTATCTCTCCCTAACGTTTATCTTATTCTAAAACTTAAATTGAATCTTGTGTTTGTTGGTCAAATATGTGATTCTAGTGATTATTTAGTCATGTTTTCTGGTTCTTTTTGTTGTGTACAGGATCTGCAGTCTCAGAAGCTGATTGGACCTAACCGTAGGGAGAATGGACTATATATTTTGGATGAGTTAAAAGTGTCAGTTGTGTTGCTGCCACTACTACTACTACTATTCATTTGTCTTCCTTTAGTTTGAGTCTTTCATCTTTTAGTTTTTATTTATAGCATTCTCATCTAGGTCATATTTCATCTTCTTGTTTGAGATTTTTGGCATCTATAAAAGCTTTAGAAAATTTGGAAACTTGTGGCATTTTTTATTGTAGTAGATGTAAACTGGCAAAATTTTTCGCTTTACCTTTTAATTAAAATATTTCTGTTTCATCTTTACTATTTGATTTGATTCATTTTGATGTGTGGGGACCTTCTCTTGTTGCCACAAAAGAAGGGTCTCGGTATTATATCTCTTTTATTGATGATCATACTCGTTATTGTTGGGTTTATTTAATAAAACATCGTTCTAAATTCTTTGAGATATATGCAGCTTTTTGAGCTCTTATCAAAACTCAACATTCTGCTATAATCAAATGCTTTAGATGTGATTTGGGTAGGAAATATAACTCTAATAAATTTTTCTAATTGTTTGCCTTAGATGGAACCATCTACCAAACTTCATGTACAGATACTCCTGAGCAAAATGGTGTTACTAAAAAAAACATAGGCATATTGTTGAAACTGCTCCTTCTCTCTTGTTGTCAGCTTTTGTTCCTAGTGAGTTTTGGGGAGAAGTTGTTCTTACTGGTATAAGTTTGATTAATACAATTCCATCTTCTCATAGTTCGGGTCTATCTCCTTTTGAAAATTTATATGAGTATGTCCCTGATTATTCCTCATTTAGATTCTTTGGTTGTACTTGTTTTATTCTTTGTCCTCATGTAGAACATAGTAAGCTATCCTCTCGATCTGTTATTTGTGTTTTTCTGGGTTATGATAAAGGTAAAAAGGGGTATTATTGTTTTGATCCAATAACTCAGAAACTTTATGTGTCTTGTCATGTTGTCTTCCTTGAGCATATACCTTTCTTTTCTATTCCATCCACTGTTTATAGCCTGACTAAATCTGATCTTATTCATATAGATTATTTTTTTAATAATTCTAGTAATGATACCTCTCTCCATGTTCGATTAATTTATATTCATAACTCTACAGGTATTGGTACTTTACTCTCTAGCACACCTGAAGCTCCATTCTCATCTACAGCCCCTTAAGCTTCATCTGAGATTGTAGATCTACCTCCACGTTAATCTATCCATATTTATAAGTCCACAAAACTATCAAATTTTGCTTATTCTTGTAATTCTTCATCATTTACTTCCTTTTTTGCTTCTATTCATTGTCTCTTTGAGCCCTCTTCCTATAAAGAGGTAATTCTTAATCCGTTTTGACAGCAAGCTATGGATAAGGAACTTTCTGCTTTGCATAAGACAAACACTTGGGATCTGGTTTCTCTACCTCCTGATAAGAGTGTTGTTAGTTATCGTTGGGTGTATAAAATCAAATCTAATTCTGATGGATTTATTGAGCAATATAAAGTTAGGTTGGTTGCAAAAGGATACTCTCAATAGTATGGTATGGACTATGAGGAGACATTTTCCCTGGTTGTAAAAATGACTACTATTCATACTCTTATCATCATAACTTCGATTTGTCAGTGGCATATTTCTTAGCTTGATGTTAAAAATGCCTTCTTAAATGGATATCTTCGAGAAGAAGTTTATATGGCGCCCCTTCCTAGTATTTCGAATGACTCTGGATATGTTTGTAAGCTTAAGAAAGCATTATATGGTCTCAAACAAGTACTCGTGCTTGGTCTGAGAAATTCTCTATTGTGATCTTGTCTCTTGGCTTTGTTTCTAACAGTCATGATTCTGCTTTTTTTATTAAGTGCACTAAAACAGGTCATATCATTCTGTCTTTATATGTTGATGATATGATTATTACTAGTGATGACATTGATGGTATTTTAGTTTTGAAGACAGAGTTAGCTATACGATTTGAAATGAAGGATTTGGGATATCTTTGATATTTTCTGGGTATTGAAGTAGCATATTCACTTAGAGGTTACCTTCATTCTCAATCGAAATATGTTGCAGATATTCTTGAGCGGACTAGACTTACTGATAATAAGACTGTAGATACTCTAATTGAGGTTAACACAAGGTACTTTTCTGATGGTTTACCTTTAATAGATCCTACTTTATACCAATGCATACGAATGAGCGAGGAATAATGCAAATTTTGGACTTTGGATTTCCTTTGGGATATGCACTATGCATCCGGCTAATTAAGTGAAAAGAATATGGCCATGTTACGTTCTGGGATTAAATTATAGATACACATATATGAGACAAAAATTAAATAGAACCTTACTCCTAAATTATTTATTTTTATTTCAATATGTTAATTGATGTAATCGAATGATTGGAAGATGAATATATTTCTGTATGAGAGGTATTTCAAATAAATTTATAAATATTAGTATAGCTTTAGTATTTTTTTTTTGGAAAATATAAATATCAAGAAATATAATATTACTAATTCTACATTTATATTACTGTAGATCACAGATTTAAAAAGAAGATAAAGCAGCAATAATTAAATTTAAGAGATAAAAGATGAAATTAGTGTTGATCCTTTTTTAGTTATTATCATAACAATCACATATACTTTCATAAAAAAAACTCTTTATCTTGTTCATTGTACTCAATATTATAATTATGAACCCAGACCAATCTAAAAAATTTATTTAAAACTCAATTAATTCAGTTACTGGACCGTCTAGATAAGCTAAAAGACCAAGATAAGTAAAAAAATAATTGACTCATGACATGACAAAATCCAAACTTTTTTTTTAAATATGTTTTTCTCGTAGCTAAAAATCTTTTTTATATATATTTTTAATTAATTATTAACTATTTTCACGGTACAAACTAGAATTATATTTTATTTTTATAAAAATATTATACATCACATTATTACTAATTTTGTATTGGTTTCTTTCCCTCACTGCAGGTTGCTGGACTATTTGTCTAGATTTGTTTTTCACCTCAAGTATAATAATTATTATTTTTTTAAATGTTTTTTTATTTGTTTACAAACAGCCTCCTAGCTAGTCTCGGATTCTTAGAAGGTACATGGCAATGCACCAACCACAAAGAAGATACCACACCTTCACCCATTTCCATCGAAGCAACGGGCATTTTGGAATTGTTGTGATGCTCACACCCTTTCTGGCAATTCCCTGGATGAGCAGCTTCAAGATATGTAGAGCTCCAAAACCCAACTTCTGAGAAAGAACGCCCTTTAATGGCATTGCTCTTGTTAATTGGCATTTCCTTCAATAAGCAGCCAAAAAATCTACGAAGTTCACTGCATGTCATGCTCACTTGGTCATCATCCCTTTCCTCTTTTGGAATTTATAGACAGATAAATCTAGGGTTTACAAATCACCTATATATGGTCTGGCCTAAATATTTGAAGCTTACCAATCACAACCATATGTGTACAATGATATATAAATATAAATATAAATGTACTAACCATTGATCATTTCCTCGTGGTTTTGACAGAAGATGAGGGGTTTGAGAGGGAATTCAAGTTTTGAAGAGAGCAATATTGGCCAAAAATCCACAGCATGGAAGCCTTCCAAAGCTGGAAGAGACGTTACTTTCTGTGTTAATGTTTTTGTCCTATTGTAACGAACCAAAATTTAAATTTTTCTTGATTTTTTTCTCCTGCTTATGAGGAATAGTATTACTGCATTATTTATGATGATTAAAAAAGTTGAGAGCATTCTTTTTTTTTTGTTCTAATACGTATATGATCAATTTTTTATTTAGATGCCTTAAAAACAAGAGACAGATTTATTAATTATTATGTCTTACGTCCCATCTCTGTTGTTTATAGCTAACTTTAATTCGAAACTATTTTGGTATTGATTAAACAATGGTGCTAATTTAACGAAATTTGAAGTCTAATGATCTCCATCCGAAGAAAAAATCATTTATTATTGGTTGCCGAGTCATCCAAGTCAGGTACATGATTACATTAGCTGTGTGGATTTGATAATTTGGTTGAGATGTTTTTTTAAAAAAACAATATTTAAAAAAATATTAAAAAAATATTTTAAAATTTAATTTTTTATTTTTGATATTAACACATTAAAATTATAAAAAAAATATATTAAAAACATCAATTTAATATTTTTTAGGGCAAACATAATTTAAAAAAGCATATAAAAATAGAAGTCGTTTCACTTTCAAACAAAATTTAAGAGAGGTACAGAAATAAATAATTAAATAAAAGATAAATTGTCTTAAAAAACCTATGGAATACAAGTAATAGCTAGTAATTGTCAATTATTCCATGTATTAATCTTTTACTTAACAAATAAATTATTCATGTATTATCATTTGTCATTTAACTCATTACTTATTAAAAATAATATAAATGATATTTTTAATCTTTTCACCTGATAATTTAAAATTTAAAATTAAATTGATTTTTTTTATATGAAGATTTCATGAATCACTTTTGATTCATCAGAAACAGCCTAGGAAAGGAGAGGAGAGGAAGTTATCTCGAACCATGATTCCAAAAGACAACAACATGGATAGATAGTCGCGCACCACCAGCCAGAAAGAAATGTATCATGTGGACCCTCGAATGGTTAAAGGATTATGGCTAGATTGCTAAAAATTGGCTTCAGGCTTTAGCCCTACAAGGGAACATTCGTCATCTCATGCTTGCCGACGACCCTCGTTGTGCGGCCATCTCCTTGAATTCTTTAGAGGTTTAATTTGCCGGTGGGTTTGACCACTGCTTTATATATGGAGTATTTTATTCCTCATCAATTTTTTTAGATACATGTACATTGATTGCGTGGCGTTTTTGTAAATGATGCCGTCCAAAACAAAACTCAACTTGGTAGAGGCTATTATTAGTGAGATGTAGGTTTTTTTTTTTTTTTAATCATTCTTCTTCTTCTTCTTCTTCTTCTTCTTCTTCTTCTTCTTCTTCTTCTTCTTCTTCTTCTTCTTCTTCTTCTTCTTCTTCTTCTTCTTCTTCTTCTTCTTCTTCTTCTTCTTCTTCTTCTTCTTCTTCTTCTTCTTCTTCTTCTTCTTCTTTCTTTCTAAAGATATTGTAGCTCTCCATCTAATTTGTTGCAATGCAGCCATTTTATTCATCTCTTCCATTTTCATTACATAGAACACATCAAGACTTTAATATGAATCTCATTGATTGCAATATATCAACCTTCCTTTTCAAGCATGTAACATAATAGTTTGATTCAATTCTTAAAATGAATCTTATGCCAAGAGCTCATTTCTTAGAAGGTAACAAAATCAAAGGTAAAAGAAGAAAGGGCCAGGGAAAGGAATCTGGCTAGACTGTGAAGCCATTTTTTGAGACCAACTTATAAGTCCAGAGAATATATGGGTTTTTCGGGACAAACTTTTTTAGACCAGCTTACAAGTCCAAAGAGATAATGGGCTGGGTTTGTTACATGCTCATCTAAAATTATTTCTACGCAGATAATAGTTGTTTTTTAAAATATGTTTTATTTAAAAATATATTAAAATTTTTTTAAAAAATTCATTTTTAATATTAACATAATCCAAAAATAAAAAAATATTAAAAAAATATTAAAATATTATAAAAAAAAAAGTAGTTGCACTGTAACCCAAATAACTTTTTAATGGGCCCGGTTCAGGTATAAGCCCAAACAGTCTATTGATAAGCCAGTGCAGGTATGGTCTGAGTTAGCTTAAAGGGCAGCTTCAAAATCATAGAGGGTCGGTGTTGGGTGGGGTATTTTTATCTATTTCTTAAATCTAATGTTAATATATTTAAATAATAATAAGTATACTATTATTTAATTTGATTTATATTAGGATTTACTTTTACCATTATTTCTCTTCATCTCTCATCAAATATCCTTTACACTCCTTTAATATTTTTTAAACCTCGAGCTTTTTATCTTGAAATTTTGCTCTTTAACATTTTTGCTTCATGATTTTAATCTTATACGAACACAAACTATATCTTAAAGTTCATAATAGATATTCCTTGGTTAGGAATGCTGAATGGAGAGCATTCTTTCAACAAAGGAATAAAAAAAAAAAAGCTTATTTAAAATGGAAATATTTTTTACATATTTATCCATTTACGTGGAAAGGCATAATATCAAATTTAGTAGTATATTGGCATGTCCTGTGGGTCAATATCATTTCTTTTAAATTAAAAAAAAAATATTAAGAACATTTAGCAGTTGGCAATTCTGGTTCTGACACCTAATTAATTTTAATTTTACTTGTTTGTTAGACTCAAGCAAATATAAATTCAATGTAGTTTTTGAATTTAAAAATAATAAAACAATAGTAAAATATCCCCATGATTATAGAAAATTACACAAAAAATAGTGCAAAAGAACAAAAATATCTCCATATACAAAGCTTATTTTTTTATCTTATCCAAAACTAAAGATATATTTTAATTATTTAACAGTTTGTGAAAAAGGTAAAAAAAACCCCTTGCCAACAAGTTTTAATTTTGTTAACCTTGGGGGTATCATAATATTTTTACAATGCAAATAATTGTGAAAAGACTATCATACCCCCATTGAAATGTTTAATAACCAATAAACCTATGAAAAATATTAAAATACCCCCACAACCAAGACTTTAATTTTTTCATCACTAGTGCAAAATGATAATTTTATTTTATATGAAAAAATAACATTAGCTCAATTCTAAGCCTTCACAGCTTGAAAAATCCACTATGCAAGTTTATAGTGGATCGTGTCTTAGTCCACAATACACTTATACAGGGTTACCAGACCCAAGTTATTTAGGTCAACCTAAAAAAAATTTAAAAAAATATATTTGAGGTTTTAATATTTTATATAAAAAATTAAGAAACAATACATATAGATATAATATAAAAGATTATTTCAAAAGGTTTTTTTTATCTCACATTGAAAATATATTATATTATCCTATTAAGTTGAAGTCTTTAAATAAAAAATATTGTTTATCCCACATTGAAAAAAATAAAATTTTTTTCTTACGAATATAAAATATATCTATTAATAGGCTTCAAATCTCAAATTGAAAAAATAAAATATTCTTCAAGTATTTATATATTGAAATGAGTTAGTAATCAACTGAAAAAAATGAAAAATAGGGATCGATAGCTAAAGGAAAAAAAATTAAAAAAAGAAGAAGATGTTTACCGGGTTCTGTTAGATCACCCAAGTCCCAAGTTAAGGTATTGGGTCAGGTCTGATAACTATGCTTAAATAGCAAAAAGTGAGCTTGAGAGCATTAATTATAAGTTATTCCCTTCTTTTCTTGTTCAATTAAACCATTTAATTGATCCTTAAAATTTCAAAATATAGATTTAAGATAACTCTTGCATCGTTATTTTTTTCATGTTTTTGAATTTTATTTTTGACTTAAGCACCTAAGCCTGACAACCATATGAAATCTATGCATTTTGAGTCTGACAGTCATGTTAGTCCCAGATGCTTGGATTTAACAATTATGTCAGACTCATGTGTATTTTTTTATAATAGAAATTCATTTGTAATTGTTCTAAAAACATATTTATTTTATATTTTTAGTTTTTTTAACCAAATATATTTCTATCTTTTTAATATTTCTTTCTTCTATTTTGAGACATTAACCACACGCATGCCTAAAATTCACTTAATTTTTTTTTATTAATCTCTAATTTTAATGAAGACATCATTTACAAAATTGCACAAATTAAGATAGTCAAAAGGACAATAAATCTTTTTCGTATAGAATTTTTCTCTTGTATCAATTCAAAATTTTTCTCTTGTAATCATATATTTCAAATTTTTCACATATACTAATAGTTATAATGTAGAATAAACTCTCCTTATAATAAACTTTGATAATTAGATCATAAACATCATCTCAAATCATTTTTTTTAAAAAAAAACATGAACCTTTTAAAAAACTATTCAACACTTGGATAGAAACATAAAATTAATATTTTCATCCACAATACATGAAAAAAAAAATTTCAAGACTTCAATAAATCATTTAAAACTTAACATTTTTTTTTCATTCTTTCCTCTTCAAATATAACAAATCTATAAAATAAGTTGTACCAACAAAAAAAGAGTTTATAGTTAAGTACTACTACATATGAATGAAAAATCATACTTTAATGAGGCAGTGTTTGTTTTTTCAATTCAATCATGTTATTGAAAAAATTTAAATTTCTTGACCAGGTACTTGGGTCTAGCATGATTTCCAGACCTAGATGCTCGGGTTTAGGATGGTTGGTAGGCCTAAGCGCTTGGATCTAGGCCGAAGCAACCCAAGCGTTTTGGGTCTGGTAGTCATGTATGATTTGACAAACAAC
Organism: Populus euphratica; assembly: GCF_000495115.2. Classification (NCBI taxonomy): domain Eukaryota; kingdom Viridiplantae; phylum Streptophyta; class Magnoliopsida; order Malpighiales; family Salicaceae; genus Populus; species Populus euphratica. The sequence goes on along the minus strand of NW_011499962.1, from coordinate 747,379 downwards.
TAACAAAGAGATAATTGTGTACTTTGGTTGTCCAGAGAGAGGAAAAAAAATACAAACAATCAATCACCAATGACAATCCAATCATTATCTATCTACACGCGCTACATCATGTAAAAAAGGACAAGACTATATATCTAATGAGATGATGGATGACTAGATATGACCACCAGAAAGCGTCAAATGTGCCTCCTTAATGGTGCAGCATTACCCATTCATTGTCGAAGAAAAATAAAGCTAAAGAAACATCTTGCAAAAAGATGAGAAATTAAAAATAAAACTACTATTATAATCCATAGTAAAAAAATCTCTTGATTTACAATGATTTCCCCACATCATTTAGCTTTTTTATATAATTTATCACCAAGAAGTTGTTTTAGAATCTTGAAGCCCACGATCGCACTAAATTTTTTTAAATAAAGGTGTCATAATAAAAATTACAAGGACAAATTTAGACGTGAGGCAAATTGGAGAGAAAACATGCTATTTTTAAGTGTAAGATATATGATTACTATTAAAACAAATAAATTTAAGTACCAAATTAAAAGATTTTTAAGACTTCAGTGTGATAATTATTGGAATATAGTGTTAGTTGTTTATTCTAATTCCTAATGATATTTAGTAGTCCTACCTGGAAATATATGATCACCCATGATCCCTATATGTGAATGTTCTTCATGTTCTTTTCTTTGGTGATAGAATTCCTTATCTTAGAGAACACTAGTTTGAACTTTGTCATGTAGAAAGTGATAATCAATGGCCACATACTTCATTCTAGAATGAAAGACCGGATTTGAACCTAACGGTGTGGCGCCCATATTGTTGTAGTAAATTACTGGAGTGTTGAGCAGAGTAATAAAAAGATCAAAAAGTAAAGAACAAATCCAGCACAGTTCGGTTGCAATAGCAGTAACTGATTTATATTATACTTTAGTAAAAGATCGAGCTATATTTTTTTTGTTCTTTGAAGCTCTATAAAATGAGATTGTTTCCAAGATAAATAAGGTTGGCACTTGTACAAGAGTAGCCATCTTTGTTACTTGCCCAGTTAGCATCAAAGAAGGCATGAATTAAGTCTGAGAAAGCATGAAGGGAGAGTGGTGAGTTGCGATGAAGAAGAAGGCCATCATTTGGTTTGCCACAGAGATAACGCAAGATTCTTTTAACAATATTTCAATGCTCATCAGTTGGGGCATGCATAAACTAGGACATCTTATTAATAGTAAAGGAAACATTCAAATGAGTGAGAGACAAGTATTGAAGACTGCTTGCTACTATTCTGTAATCAATTGGATCTGAGAGAAGCGATCCTGATGATAATGTAAGTGAGGATGAGTGTGTTGGCATTGGAATAAGAATAGGTTTAGAGGTTTCCATATGTGTTCGAGCAAATAACTCTTGTATATATCATCATTAGGAAAGAAGAACGCCTTAACATTGAGGAATAACTTCTACACCAAGAGAGTATGCCAAGATCGTTGAGAGAAAAATGCTCAGCTAGGTAGGCAATAAAATGAGATACAAGATTTGCATTATTACCAATTAGTATAATATTAACAACGTACATTATAAGGTAGAGTAGTTTAGTGCTAATTTATAAAATAAACAGAGAAGTGTCAGAATGAGAGTTTCTAAAACCAGAATCCATTAGCAATTTAGGTAACTCATGATATCATGCCTTTAGAGCTTGTTTGAGGTCGTGGATAGCTTTGTGAAGTTTACACACATGAGTGGGATTATCAGAGTCAATAAAGCTTGATGGTTGAGCCATGTATACTGTTTCTGCTAAGATACCTTGAAGGAATGTGTTGTTGATATCCAATTATTGAAGGGACCAACCATTGGCGACAACAATACTAAACATCATTTGAATAGTGGTTGGCTTAATTACTGGATTGAAGGTCTTAAGATAATCCATACCTGGTCTTTAATGAAAACCTTTGGCTATAAGATGAGCTTTAAACCTGTCAATAGAACCGTCAAGATTTCTTTTGACATGAAATATCCATTTACAGCCTACAAGGTTGGTGACATTAGTGGGAGAGACAATTTTTCATGTTCTATTATAAACAATAACATTGTACTTATTTGACATATCATTTATCCAGTTGGAATCTTTAAGAGCTTGGAGAACAAACGATGGTTCTGGGTTAAGTGAAGATATTAATTTATGTGTGAAGATTTCATTTATGAATAGGTTTGAGGATATGGTTTTTGGTGCAAGTAGTCAAGGAATGGTAAGGAGCTTGTAGAGAGGTGTGTTATGAGACATTAAAGTGAGGTGCTAAAGATTCAGATGATAAATTTGGTGGTAAAGGAGCAACAACAGGAGGCAATTCTAATGCATGTACTTCTAGAGTGTGAGAATGCAGCTATGGTGGAAAAGATATAGAAACTATAAGAAATGGTGGTAGCCATAAAATTACAGTAGTGGAGGTTGGTTGTGGTAGCATAGTGTGGAGACTAGTGTAAGGAAAAATAGACTCAACAAATTTGACATGATGAGAGATAAAGGTTTTGGAAGTCGATGGTTCAAAACAAAGATATGCATGTTGAGATAATAAAGAGCCCATAAAGACACATGGTTTGGATTCGGGTTCTAATTTGTGGGATGAATAAAGATAAAGCCATGGATAACATAAGTAGCCAAAACTCTTTAACCTAGAATAGTTTGATGCTATGTTGAAAATTAACTTAAATAGACTAGAGACGTTAAGAGTGGTGGTAAACATCCTATTAATAAGGTAAATAACATTACTAAATGCATGATTCCAAAAGGTTAATGAAAGGGAGGCATGTGAGAGTAGCGTGAGTCTAGTCTCAATAATTTAACGGTGTCTTCGTTCAGAGTAACCATTTAGCTTAGGTGTATGAGGTGGTGTGGTTAGGTGAGTGATACCAACTATAGAAAGGAAATCTTTGAATCCTAAATATTCTTCCCTATTATCAAAATGGAGTGATAATATGTTATTGAAAGTAATTCTCAACAAAAGCTTTATAACATTTAAAAACATCTTGAACGTTATATTTGCATTTAAGGGGATAAAACTAGGCATATTTGGTAAAGTGATCAACAAATATGACATGGTATTTAAAGCCATCAGAAGACACAACTAGAGAAGTGCAGACATAAGAGAAAATAATTTACAAAGGATGTGTTAACAATAATGAGGAAATAGAGAAAGACAACTTATGACTTTTATTGCAGAGGTATGCATTATAGGAGAAATCTAAAGTGATAGATGAAGACAATTCTAAATGGGAACTAGTTAGAAAGGTTGGATGTTTTAAGAGACTATGCTAGGTGGTGCATGTGGTTTTGGTGGTGGAAAAGGCTAGAATTGATTGACATTTTGATTTGAAAGCTGGCCATTTATACACTTCATCCTTAATACTGCCCTAGAATAGCATTGCCCCCTTTTGAAGATCCTTCATAAAAAATAAAAATGATAAGAATTCTACAGATACATTGTTAGTGACATAAAACTAGTAAACAGAAATCAAGTTTCTTTTCATAGTTGGTATATATAGAACATTAGACAATGTAAAAGTTGATGTGGGAAAGGTTAGATGTGAAGAACCGGTGTGTGTAATGGAGAGACTTGTACCATCGTCTATCATAACATCATTTAATCCATTATAAGAGGAGTGCAGAGATAAATGGTGTGAATTTGATGTCACATAGTAAGATGCACCATTATCAAATAACCATGTTAGAGTGGTGGATGAGGTGTTGGCTACAAAATTAACACACGGTTGCCGAGGGGAAGTTGAATTTTATATTGCTAAAGGCTTAATATTAAACTACTAAATCAGTATCAGCTGAAAAGAGGGACAATGTTTGGCTGTATGGCCTTGATTGACACAGGTTTGGCAAAACCCTTGATATTATCTCAATGATGGTTTGGTATAATGATAGTAAGGGCGAGTGTCTGAGATGAAGGGAGGCCTAGAAGTGGTGTTAGGGGGAGAAAGCCAATATTGAGGATTTGCAAGGGAAGAATAAGGAGGGCAATAATTGAAGTTTGGTTAGGTTCCACTCAATACATGAGTTGTCTTTTGTACAGGATTGGCTATAATGGGATTGGGTGTTGAATGAGATGTTAATGTAGATGCTTTAAAAGAAAGAAGCTTTTCATGAAGTTCATTAAAGAAAATAGATGTGTCACGAGCTTGGACTGCATAAACAAGTTCTTTGTAGTCATCATCAAGGCCATCCATAATTTGTTAATGTGATCTTCTGGATCCATTGGTGCACCTAATATAGTTGGTTCTTTAGCATGGGCTTTAATAGAGTGAAGATATTGAATTATGGTCTGAGTTTCTTTGGTTGGGTTTTTGAGTTGGTTTTTAACTTGTTTGATGCAACCACATAAAGGTTTAACATACGTGTTGGTAAGTATGGTCGATGCTTATTAAGCAGTCCCTGCATAAGCAATAAAAGGAATAATGGTAGGATAGAGAGAGCTAATTAAAGCATTAAACAGTTGTTTATCCTGACTAATCCAGAGTTTATGATATGGATTTGTGATTGTGATGTTGTCTGCAGTAACAGTGTTTGAAGGGTAGGATGTTAATCCATTAATATATCTAATGAGGTCATATCTAATGAATAAAGTTTCAAACTAAAGCTTTCAGGAGATGTAGTTAGTGGATATGAGTTTGAGAGGTGTTTATGTGGTGGTATTTATTCTAATGAGAGGAATCTCATGGTGTTGAAGGCAATAGGGAGAGATAGTATCTAATGAGTTGATTTAGATGGTCATGTTATGCTTTGAATAAGGAGGTCGAAGGTGTGTGAAAGAAGAAAGAAACTAATGAAGAAGAGAATTGGACAGCTCTAATACCATGATAGATGGAAGCTTTCTATAATGTGGTTCTGCATTTTCATTAATCAACAAAGCTATACATATAGGATTAAGAGAAACTAATTAACACTTAGATACAGGGAAAAATACGAAGAAGACTTCTAGTTTTAAGGAAGACTTAATCCATTACTAAATACAAGGAAGTTTAAAGATGAATTATTAATCTTTATTTTGATAATATGACATTGCCTGGTGATGGTACATTTACTATAAAGACGATTGACAAACAATATAATTAATTAATACACGATAAAATTGCAAGGAAAAAATAAATTTTAATAAATATTTTAAACACAATAATATAACTAACATATTGAGTGATTTTTATTATTTACTAATCTTACACAATGATAGCGTTCGATAATTGTACATTTGTCATAGGTAGATGATCAATGAACAATAAAATTATTAATATAGAATCAAATTTCAAGAAAAACAATTTTGACAATATTTAAATATTATAATGTAACTTGTTAAGAGATTGTATCATTTACTAATCTCACCTTATGGTATGACTCAATGATGGTACATCTATCATTGGTAGATAATTACTGTATAACAAAATTGCATATTAAACCATCAACATACAACACAATAAGTCAAAAACATCATCTTCATCACACCCTAAAAAAAGCATCGATATAACAAAACCATCTACTAGTTGATCTAGTGGTAAAAGTATGTGACCAAGGGGTTTTTTCCCTCTATTGTCTTAGGTTCAAGCCCCGTGGTTGTTAATATAATGACTATTAGAGACTTATATGGTCGTTAACTTTAAGATCTGTGAGATTAATCAAAGTATGTATAAGTTGATTCAGACACTCATGTTAGTAAAAAAAATCAATATAACAAATAAAAACAATATCACCACATAGTAAAAATAACATCTACACAACATAATAATTCAAAAACACATCGACACATATCAAATTTTATACTAAAATCAAATCATTATGTCTTAGATAAACTTATTATAGCTAGTTTTTTTTCAATCTCATCACATGTTATTGATTTCAACTTTATTCCACTTGAAAAAATAAATTCTTTAGAAGCATCATACCTTTTAAACATTTCCATGCATGGACCAATGCTTTAAATATCTCAAAACAATCAATAACACGTTAAAAAGGTTTCAAATTCAAACATTTCATAACAATTTTAATAAAAATCAATAACATGCTAAAAATGCTTTAAATAATCAGTAAAATGCATTTGAGGTTTGTCGGAAGCTGTTGGAATAGTGACTCCCAGCGGTGACAAATTGGGAAATGTTGCCATGTGGATGCATTGAGCGGGGAGATCGACGTGCTTGGAGTCTCAGTTTCACAATTTCTATATCCTCTTTCTCTCCTCCGCATCGGCTGCTATCTTAGTAAGGGAGACCAGTTTTGCTCTTTGAAAAATGAAGGAAGACAGGAGGTTTTGTGGAGTCTTGGTGGTGGCGGATCGGTTGGAAAAGGAAGAAATAGAGGAGGGGCAAGCGCTTGCCAAAGTTGGCTAGGAATAGAGAACATCTATATATCTATACTCCCTTTATTTTCTCAAACCTTATCACATCTTCAACTTTTTTTTTTTTTTTTAACCTTATCCCA
>NW_011499962.1:665660-739240 GCF_000495115.2 Populus euphratica | reverse complement strand
GACAGAGAGAGCTAATTTTAGCGTTATATAGTTGTTTATCCTGACTAATCCAGAGTTTATGATATGGATTTGTGATTGTGATGTTGTCTGCAGTAACAGTGTTTGAAGGGTAGGATGTTAATCCATTAATATATCTAATGAGGTCATATCTAATGAATAAAGTTTCAAACTAAAGCTTTCAGGAGATGTAGTTAGTGGATATGAGTTTGAGAGGTGTTTATGTGGTGGTATTTATTCTAATGAGAGGAATCTCATGGTGTTGAAGGCAATAGGGAGAGATAGTATCTAATGAGTTGATTTAGATGGTCATGTTATGCTTTGAATAAGGAGGTCGAAGGTGTGTGAAAGAAGAAAGAAACTAATGAAGAAGAGAATTGGACAGCTCTAATACCATGATAGATGGAAGCTTTCTATAATGTGGTTCTGCATTTTCATTAATCAACAAAGCTATACATATAGGATTAAGAGAAACTAATTAACACTTAAATACAAGGAAGAATACGAGGAAGACTTCTAGTTTTAAGGAAGACTCAATCCATTACTAAATACAAGGAAGTTTAAAGATGAATTATTAATCTTTATTTTGATAATATGACATTGCCCGGTGATGGTACATTTACTATAAAGACGATTGACAAACAATATAATTAATTAATACAAAATAAAATTGCAAGGAAAAAATAAATTTTAATAAATATTTTAAACACAATAATATAACTAACATATTGAGTGATTTTTATTATTTACTAATCTTACACAATGATAGCGTTCGATAATTGTACATTTGTCATAGGTAGATGATCAATGAACAATAAAATTATTAATATAGAATCAAATTACGAGGAAAACAATCTTGACAATATTTAAATATCATAATGTAACTTGTTAAGAGATTGTATCATTTACTAATCTCACCTTATGGCATGACTCAATGATGGTACATCTATCATTGGTAGATAATTACTGTATAATAAAATTGCATATTAAACCATCAACATACAACACAATAAGTCAAAAACATCATCATCATCACACCTTAAAAAAAGCATCAATATAACAAAACTATCTAGTAGTTGATTTAGTGCTAAAAGTATGGGATCAAGAAGTTTGCTTCCTTTATTGTCTTAGGTTCAAGCCCTATGGTTGTTAATATAATAACTGTTAAAAACTTATATGGTCGTTAATTTCAAGGCCTGTGAAATTAATCAAAGTATGTATAAGTTAATTCGAACACCCATATTATTAAAAAAAATTATAACAAATAAAAACAATATCACCACATAGTAAAAATAATATCTACACAACATAATAATTCAAAAACACATCGACACATATCAAATTTTATACTAAAATCAAATTATTATGTCTTAGATAAACTTATTATAGCTAGTTTTTTTCAATCTCATCACATGTTATTGATTTCAACTTTATTCCACTTGAAAAAATAAATTCTTTAGAAGCATCATACCTTTAAACATTTCCATGCATGGACCAATGCTTTAAATATCTCAAGACAATCAATAACACGTTAAAAAGGTTTCAAATTCAAACATTTCATAACAATTTTAATAAAAATCAATAACATGCTAAAAATGCTTTAAATAATCAGTAAAATGCATTTGAGGTTTGTCGGAAGCTGTTGGAATAGTGACTCCCAGCGGTGACAAATTGGGAAATGTTGCCATGTGGATGCATTGAGCGGGGAGATCGACGTGCTTGGAGTCTCAGTTTCACAATTTCTATATCCTCTTTCTCTCCTCCGCATCGGCTGCTATCTTAGTAAGGGAGACCAGTTTTGCTCTTTGAAAAATGAAGGAAGACAGGAGGTTTGGTGGAGTCTTGGTGGTGGCGGATCGGTTGGAAAAGGAAGAAATAGAGGAGGGGCAAGCGCTTGCCAAAGTTGGCTAGGAATAGAGAACATCTATATATCTATACTCCCCTTTATTTTCTCAAACCTTATCACATCTTCAACTTTTTTTTTTTTTACTTTATCCTAGGGGGAGGGATTAGAAATTAACAAATATGTTAGTCCCTCACCCCTTCCTTAATTATCACTATGCTCACTACACTTTTTTATATATTTTTTCTATGGTTTTTTCAGCTTTAATTTTATTATTAAAAATTCATCAATAAGTGCATGGCAAGCACAAAAGTTGAAACCTTTACTGAATAGCTAAAATTAGTAAATATTTTTAGAAAATTTTGTATTTATGAAACTTTTTAAAATTATACATATACTAAAGGAAATGATATTTTTCTATATAAATGACATAATTATATATTTTTTTAAAAGTTTTTACTGTAATAGTATTGTAGCAGTGACAAAATTGTAATTGTTTTAGGGTTTTTATTTATTTATTTAGAAAAGAAGTTTTTCTTATATTTTTTTGTATTCATACTTAGAATTTTTATCATTTTTCACTTGACCTATTTATAACCATTTTTTTCTATTTTTATTTTTTTTATTTTTTTATTTTTCTATTTACACTATTTTCAAAAAAATATTATTTTTTATTTTTTTACTATTTTAATATTGATCACTTTACATTTGGCCTATTTATACAATTTTTTTAGTTCTTATCTTTATTCTTTTGTAATTTTTATTTTATTTTATTATTTGCACTTTTGTTTTTGGTAAATTATTATATAAAGACTAAGAAAATGATATTTCATTATAGCAATTGAAAAATTATTTTATTTTCCTGCTATGTTAAAAAATAACTTGAGATTTTAAATATTTTTATTAACGCATATGATATTTATTATAAGTTATTATATATAAGCATCAATTTTTTTATTTATAGCTAAAGTTTTTACCTCAATATCAAAAAACACATTAATTCTTTTGTGTTAAAAAAATTAGTCAATTTGAAACGAGATGAATTGTATAAATACGTTAATACTTCTAAATATATTTAATTAAATCCACTAATGGGTTTTTTTATTTATAATTAGAATTTTCTTTTAAAAAAATTTAAAAAACTTGTATATTTATTTTTTTTACCGTAAAAATTATCTAAGTGGCAGCAAGCAAAAGTACTGTATAATTAAAAGGGGAGTCAAAATCAAGTTATATAAAAATAATTTTAATTATATAATATTCAAAAGCATCAATTAAAGTTAATTTTTCTCCATCCAATCAGAAATAATCATCAATCCTTTTTTAAAAGGAATAAATGAAGATGGACAAGAATACAAGAAAAGAGGGAGCCCTGTCAGCGGCGTTAGCGGAAAACACGGGGACTGAGATTCCCATTGTGAAAGGGACTTTTGGCAATTAAGGTTAATTTTCTCCATCTGGTCATAAATAATTATCAATCCTTTATTAAAAGGAATAAATTAAGATGAACAAGATCAACAAAAAATATACGGTAGAAAATAAAATAAAATACTATGGCCTAAAATTATGAATAAAAAACAGGAGGAGTTGTTGCGGATAAAAAGTCTCCGGTAGTAGTTTGGGGGCTGCTTTATGGAGGATTAAATTTTTTATTCTTATTATAAGCCTAGGTAACTGCAAGTTAAGCCAGTATTCCATAATATTAACTATGTAAATAATCGAAAAGTTTATTCAATTCTTAGAATATAAAAAACAAATCTTAGGCAGCAAGAGAAAGAAACTCAAACTATGGCCAGAGAAAGGAATCTGACTATAATATGGAGATCCTTTTACAAGTCCCAATGATAGATGGCCTAGAGGGGACAAAGTCTCTTCTAGATCAGCTTACGGGTGCAGGGAAGTAATGGGATAGCTTCTTCTTTTTTTATCACCTCAGCAGAACTTATTTCTGTGCAAAATACGGACCCGTCGAGGTCCGAGTTAGGTTAAAGTGCAGCTTCAAAATGCATCTCCAAGTTTCATTTGTGCCTGAGTTGTGATGATAATGGACACTAATCTTTAGAGAAAGGGAAAAGATGAGGAACAGGAATACTTGGATGGCACAAGGGACCTTGCTAGTGAACCTTCTGTGTGGAAAGAAATGGAAGCATATTCCCTGGTTCGAAATGCTGTATGCTTTCCACCTAGAGATCACTAAAAAGGATGCCTCTTTAAGATGCAAATTTATGAATCCAACTGCTTCTAGCTAGAGAGGTCATTTTGTCATCAAGAAGTTGTTCTAGAATTTAGGATTTGTGTGGTTAAGAAGACAAGAGACATGTGCCTCGTACAACAATTCTTGGTGTGCATGATTATTATTTTGCAGACATGTTTTCGTAGTTGTTTATGCTAATTAACCCCCATTGATATCTAGCTAGTACTCCTACCTGGAAAATATACCACGCACTTAATTACCTGTCACTCAATGTTTGTGATTGATAACAAAAGCAGTTGAAGTCATCAGTGAATGTATGGAGGTTGGTGAGTGACAATTATCATATAGCTTAATTATACAGGCCTTTGCGTGTTTTCTTTCAGTTTTCATATTCTTTCCTCTCAAAAATTCAACGCGAATAATCATGTCATATTCATATTTTCTTGACAGAAGACACGAAACATTCACAAAATGTTCATCCTTTGTTTCCTAAGCTATTCGATGGTGAGATTACATCGGAGTCTTTTTAACATTATTGTCCCTATTGCAAAAGGGGTTTGGCTATTTTGTTTGTACAATATTAATTTTTAACACCTTCACCATTGAGGAGAAGACCTGATTGTTGTGTTTGTACAAGAAGGTGGATATCCATTGTAACATTCATTCTACAAGCTTTTTTTTAATTTTTTTTTCTATTAAAAGAATTATTCTTAGTCAATCATAATCATTGGAATAAAACTTGATTTGAAAATTGACTTGGCTCAAATTATAAGTTAAGTGAGTTGATCAAAATGAATTCATTCTTTTTTTATATACATAAAAAAACTTGAATTGATATCAAATTTAAAAAAATAAAGAGTTTCAGGACTTAAGTTAATATAAACTTTTTTTTCTTATAAAAATAACTCAAAAGGAATATAAAAAATTTTTTCTTATAAAAATAACTCAAAAGGACATCATAGCCAATAAAAAAGGACATCATATCCAATAAAAAACTAGATTTTGATTAGTGGATAACTGAGTTGAATCCAATAAAAAACCAGATTTTGATTAGTGGATAACTGAGTTGAACCATGAGGTTAACCAAGTTTTATTATATGCTCATAACATTTAAATTACAAAGTATACACACTAATGAAATATATATATATATTAGATGCCCTAAAATCCTATAAAGCAACAAGTACCCTATAAATAGCCATTGAAGTAAGATGTGCCACACCATGCAATTTCATGATGACATTGTTTTGATGCCAATACATCACTTTCCTGGCTACAGAAAAAATAAAACCCCCAGCTTGCTTCCACATATGATGCACTGGTCACAGCAGCACCGCATGCAATTTCTGCATGATTTGACAGTCTAGATCATCAGATCTTTGTCACATGTTTGAAATGGCATCCAATGTTATTTGTTCTATCGTGCCATCTGCGATCCGGATCAACCTCAAAATCCATTAATCCAAGTACTTGATATATAGTTTTTCATTCAGAGGAATTTACAGATCTGTTATTCCAGGGAGTACTGGCAAGCATATCACATATGGTATTCCAACGTTTAAATATCTAACGAATTGAATCTATCAGATCTTTCATGTATCTATTCACTTAAAATGATTCGAAAGTTATATTGAAAGGTTAAAGCTCCAACGTTTGGACTTGTTGGTTAATAGTAAGACAGACCACCACTAAATTATATATTAATGAAGAAGAATGGGAGCTACATCATTAAAAATGAGGATTGGAAATGCCATGCTATGTGAATATAACCATTACCAGAAAATTAATAAATAATAATGAAAATAAAGATTAAAAATATTTTATCATTACTTTCTGATGTAAATAGCAACAGAAAATTTATGTTGAAAATTTCCGACTGACATAACAATGAAATATGTTCTAATAGTAATTTCCAACAAAATTTCTGACAGAGTATCAAAAATAAAATAAATATCATCAATAATTCATCAAAAAATTAACATGTTACTGTTTAGAGATAGAATAAACAGTACTTACATGCTCACAGAATATTCAATTAGCCATTAACGTTTTTCAATTTTGTTGTAATGAGTTCATAACATATGAAAGGACCTAGATGATCTTAAATAAATATACCTGCTATTTTATTTAAGATCTTATTGAAGACAGATTGACTTATCATCTAAGATGTTGATTGAGTCTTTGGCTCGAATTGGACCTCTATTTCAAAAACTGTTGACCTGAAAGAGGATAATCTGGACATGAGACGACAACACTATCAACATCGATCGCGTTTCTTATAGGTACAGAAGCAGATTTGAAAGCTTTTATGCATTTGTCTTCCAACATAGCCTTGTAACTTGATGCATGGACAAGAGCAAGAAATTAAATGCAAGAAAAGCAGGGACCAGGGGGTTAGGTCCAGTGCTTGACCTCAAGTGCCTCACTTCAACCCCCACGTTAGCCTTTTGATTTGGTGGGCACTGACTTGTCCAATAGTTAACCTAATCCCCACCCAATAGAACACAAAGCAAGACCCCTTTCTCTCCCTATCCACAATCCTCGATCCTCGTTATTCACAATTTTGCCTCACGATGGCTTGTACAAGCTTTACTTTCTATAGCACGTCAATTTGAACAATCCGTTGGCTGAGGATTGGTTTTTTACAGCAAGTCGACATTATTAAAACAATTTCTTTACTGTTTATTTGACTTTGAAAAAATTCTTAAGCGATGAGAGATGGATACCACTTGATCGAATTCTTAATATTGCATTGAACTCTATCGATCGAATTCTTATCAATATCCTTTTCCTTATAAGTGTTACTTGATTTTATTAGATTTGAATCCCTAGAGATGAAATTCAAAAGTGAAACTTCTTCCTTTGTAATTCCTCATATGCAAGAACATGCTCATTGATATCTTAAATTTATGATTTTTTACTGTAACGTTTTGATCAAAGATCATGTAACCTGTTTTTCATTTTTAATGCATTAAAATCTTAAATTATTATAAGATAAAAGTTGACACGAGATTACAGTTAATCAGATATATTAAAGTCAGCATACTAACATCAAAATCTATCTAAAAACAATTTCTGAAGTTAAGCAACAAGAAATAGGGAGTCGGTGCAATTTTCCAATTTCAAAAGAAAATTTCCCTTTTTTTTCATTTTAAGAATTAAAAAAATAAAAAAGCTACGCAGGTCTTAAATATGAACAGTTGCAACTTGCAAGTTGCCCTGAGCCATGTGTTTTGTTTTTTTTAGGCCCAAACAAAGACACAGATAAAAGCAGGACATGCACATAAAAATTTGCAGGTTAATTAAGTCCATCTCCAATAGAGAGGAAAGAAATGAAAAGGTGTGAGCTCTGTGATTCTTTAGCAAAAGTGTACTGTGAATCAGATCAAGCCAACCTATGTTGGGATTGTGATGCTAATGTTCATAGTGCAAATTTTCTTGTTGCCAAACATTCAAGATCACTTCTTTGTCATGTTTGTCAATCTCTCACGCCCTGGACGGGAACCGGACACAAGTTAGGCCCTACCCTTTCTGTCTGCAACAACTGCATAAACAACTCGAGTTGTAGAGAAGAAAGAGTAAGCGAAGATGACGAAGAAGGCGACAGTGATGATGATGATGATCTTGATAGAGAAGAAGATGGTGATGAAGATGAAGATGAAGATGAAGATGAAGATGAAGAAAATGGTGATGATGGTAATGGTCATGGGGGTGAAGATGATGAAGAGAATCAAGTAGTTCCATGGTCTTCTACGCCGCCTCCGCCTGTTTCAAGCCCTTCTAATGATAGTGAAGAATGGTCAAGCAGATTTTGTGACAGTGATGGAGGGATATCAAAATCTAGAAGAGCATTTTCTTCGAAACACAGGCGTGGAACTGTGCCTTAGCCTACTAATTCTCATCGGGTTTAGGCTACGAGTCATCTGTGTTTGATGTTAATTTTGATAATCAAAATCTTTCATCCCAGCCCATATAAATCTTGAAGCGAAATTGAAGATTGTAAAGAAATAACTCTCTTTTCTGAATCAGGATCATGTAGGGTAGCTAGGCTGCTTCTTGTTGCAAGATAACCTGAATGTGTTGAAGTCAAGTGAATCAAATTTTACGGGTACCTTGAGCTTAAGGATAGCTAAAATTTCCCATATCACAACAAGCTCAGCAAATCAAGAACCTGGATTTGCTGAAGGATGATTTTCACTGGATTGTAATAGCCAGGTAATTTTTCTGTACTAGCGAAGTTGTTGTAACTTCAATCTTAGAATGATCTTTATTTACTCTCTGAAATTTAACCTTCCACTAAGACTATTGTATTGCATTAATCACAAGTTCCTGCAGCAAAGCATATATCTTCCTCCAGACTGAAATACAAATTTTATTGTAAAATTCTAGTTGCACAATTCTACAAGTTTTGGTTCAGTTTTTCTTCAAGAAATTGTCCTAGATTTTCAACATGACATGATGGAATCACCAGGTCTTTGAATGGTCCATGTCAGAAACTTCTTCTGTGGTGCAGATTTCGTCCCCAACTGAATGTGGGACCCTACTCTAGAAGGAATGTGGATACCATCATCTATCTCATTTACTTAGAGGAAATGGTTTTGATTCTTTGACCAACGAATATAAACGTAGCAGATCATGATAAAATCCATTGACTCTGGGGTTGATGGTGGTATGCCTTCATTGTTTCTTCTGCAAGAATCACAAGTTTTGTTGCTGAAGTACTCCTAGCTGCTGTTCTTTGTTTCATTGCCTTCCTTTCAATTCTTTTATGATGCGGTAATAAAAAATTGAATGGTTTCAGGTGAGACTAGTGCCTCATCTGGGCCACATGCGTGGTATTAGAATTTAAATTAAAAAAGAAAAATCATTCCTGCCAAGAGAAGATCAGGACATGGTTTCCATACACTAATGAATAATTTGTTGCTGGAACACGATGATTGCGTGTTTAGAACTGTGATATCAATTCTTTTTTAAAATTTATTTTTAATATTAATACATTACAATGATTTAAAAATATAAAAAAAATAATTTCAACAAAAAAAATTAAATTTTAACTACCTCTATTTTAACCGCAATCTAAAAGACACAAAATATCTTCAGATTGTGACCTCCACTTGAGCTTAAGATCAATCTTTCTACCTCTCTTTGTCATCTATTGAGAATTGGCTAGTTTTTGATAGTTTTATCTTTTATTTCGGTTTAATTTGAGATTTTGAAGAAAAAAGAAATATTTTGAATTTATGATTACTAATTTAGATGGAAGTCTAAACCTGATAAAAAAAATAATTTGATTTTAATAGAGAAAATTAATTCGAGGATATCATAGAAAAATTATATATAAAAAAATAATATAAATTAATGCACAGCGTCCGACCACATAAAATCAAGATTTGGGAGGTTTATGTAAGCAGATTGAAGCTAGATTATTGGAGGACATTAAAAAAATGTTATTATGTGATTACAATTATAATAGTTAATTAATTTTCCGACAGCTGAACGTGCCATCATAAGCCATGTTTGATCATGGATAATTTTCCTCGTGAAGCTTTTTTTAAAGCAATTATCAGTTTATTTAAGAACATAATGATGGAATCACGAGAGTGGACAGTTGATTACTATTTAGGAAGAAATCCTGAAAAAGAAATCCATTACTGTTATGTAATTTAATTTAATGATATTTATTGGGGTGATTCTATAAATATTTAAATAAATTATATGTTATCATCCAAATTTTAACATCATATTAAAAAATATAAATATTTAAATGAAACTTTAATATATAATTTATTTATTTTATCTTTATTTGATCACCGGGATACACAACCTGGTTAAATGATAATAAGAGTAATTTTGAAAATCTATTGACTATATATAACTTACTCTCTAATTAACGATGAAGGCAAATCATTAACGAGAAATATTTTATAGCTCAGAAAATAAACATCCACCGCCAATAATGTCAGAGATATTTATGTCACCTTTCACCTTTGTTGACGTTTTGATTCTGTTTGTGATGGCTATGGAAAGCTGCCAGAAACTGAATTATTCATTTATTCTTCAGAGTGTTCGTGGCCTTTGTAACTTTAAATGGTAGCCACTTCTTGCTCGATCGTTATTCTCTGGAATACTATCACATAAAAATTGACCATGTGATGCCCTCTTGCATTGCCCTACTTCCCCTTCGTCACACCAGCAAAGTGATGCCAGCTTATTCCACACTCGACGTCTCGATCCATCAAGGGTCACTCCTTTTATTGGATGAGTCTCAAGAATTTGGTGCTTCATAATGCCTTTAGAACCAGGAGGCTGATGAAATTGGGAGGGCTCGATTGATTGGGAGAAGGAAGAAATCCAAGAATGAATGAGTAATGTTTGGCATATCTCTGTCACTGGTCAATTTCTGAGGTCCCAAGAAGGTTTATCTTCATTGAAACAGTGGCCATAAGTCCCTTGCGAAATGATTTGCTGGAAAATGAAATGAGCTCAGTTTCTAGCAAGTTTGACAGTAACGTTTTCTTTCTTCTTGAAAGCATTGCGTTGAGCTTCAATGTATAAAAATCTGAGTCATGCCATGCCACCCCCGTCGGACACCGTTTTGACAATAATTGATTTTTAAAAAATATATTTTTATTGATATAAAAAATAATTATTTTTAATGATTTTAATGTGATGATATAAAAAAATTTTAAAAAATTATTATTATATATTTTTAAATAAAAAATATTTTTTAAAATTACTTTACACCACAACACAACACGTAGCTTTCTTTTTATTTTTAATTGAATTGCAATTAGCACTCAAACTTGACCTATCTACTTGTCGTTGACAATTTTGTTTTGTATGCCTAACTTAAATACTTGTTATTTTATTAGATGAATGAACTTGTTTTTGTATTATCATTTCCAAAGATGATGATAAATAAATTTCTTATGAATTTAATTCATCACTTTGAGTTAGGATGATTTACTAAATTTTATGTATAATAAAATTAATATTTTTTTAGTGATTTTTATGATTTTAATGTACTGATATTAAAAAATTATTTTAATATATTTTCAAATAAAAAATATGTTATACCATAATACCAAACAACACATAACTTTCTTTTTATTTTTAATTTAATTACAATTAGTACTATCAAATTTGAACTAACCACTTATCAATGACAATTTTGTTTTGTATGCCTAATTTGCATAGTTGATAATGAACTTGTTTTTTATATTATCATTCAGAATGAAATTCAAGAAAAGACTCCAATAAATAAACTTATCATGAATACATCATTAATTTAATTCATCACTTTGAGTTAGGATGATTGATTTGCTAAATTATATGTATAACAATTGATTAAAAATTCCTCTCATCGAGTTACAGTTATATATAATCTCAAAAAAACAAAAAAGTCCTCATGCGAAATAGTCTCTAGAGTCAACTTTGAAAGGGGAAAGTATATAGTTTGTTTTTGCTTGATAAGAAAAAGAATATTGTTAATTTGTGCAAGTCTTGCAGGATTTTAGTTATATAGCATATATAAGGTGTGTTATGTGACCCTGAAATGTCCAAAATCCCTTTAAAAAGCTTGAAAGAAGGGTTTGATGATTACCACTGAAATGGTTAATTAAGACATGGAGAGAACGCCATATTTGACTAACGGCTAGCTCACCTCTTTTGACAGATGAGGATGATCGGACTCACGAAACACATTCTAAATACCCAAAAAAGTTAGCCCTAATTATATGGCTTTCCTTCGAACTGTACCAGCTTGCCAATCTGTACATGTTTTCTGCATTGGATTGCCATGAGAATCATGACTAGGAAAGGGAAGAGCTAGCATTTGTTAAGTTTGAATGAAGAGAAAAAAAGTAGACCAGCTATGGTCGAGGATGAAGGCAGCATTTGGCTGCCATTTCACCGTTAATCATGCAGCAATCTATCCCATGTTACGAAATGACTATATATGACCCTTCAATTTTCAATGAGTTAATTATAATTTGATTCCACTGTTTAATGAAATAATTGTTGACCATTTTTTATAAAGTAATTATAAACGACTCTCTAATTTTCCTTCGTACTTATGAATTATTAAATTCATACTTATGAACTATTAAAGTGATCCACTCTAAAAATTATAACCTTTATATTTATGAGATCTTAAAGTGATTCACTTTAAGAATATAACATTTATATTTATGAATTCTTTAAGTGGTTCACTTTAAAGATATAACATTCATCAACTCTTAAAGTGTTTCACTTGTAACTATCTATAATATAATAAGTATGTGTAACATATAACCATTAAAGCTTGATGAAAGTTTTGATTATAACTAATGTTATTTGGTCCCCATACTCACTAACTCAATTATCTTAAGTTTTATACCATTTATATAGAGTGAGTAGAGTTTGGAAGTGCCAAATATATATATAAAGAGAGCAGCAAATACATGAGGAACATCAATGGCTGGAGGTATTGTTTCCTTGTTATTAAGACTTACAATTCTATTATAAACATATTTATTCCGCATCAAAGAATCAAAAATTAAGTTTTACATTTGGTATCAGAGCCACAATTTATCTCTGCCTTGGTTTATTAAATTGCTCTATTTATTTTTGTTTATGGCCTAAAGACAACCAATAAAAAAAAATGCAACTTCATCCATAAATAAAACACTATATATCATCGTAAATTCCATTTTTATAGTCTTCGGAATAAAAACGTATTTTAGCCACAGTTATAATAGTCTCATTAATACATGCTACTCGAAAAGGAATTGGATGCTTCTCGACTTTCAAATCCAACCTCCCCAACAATCTTCAAAACCACATTCATTGGTAATTCCTCCATCAATCACCAGCTTTCAAGATCGATTGTCACTCTTACTACATGCATGGACAATGCCAGCACGTCTTCGTTCATCATTGCTCATAAGAGTAGATAAACATGCTGGTCAACTTCCTGCAGATCATCTTCATAACAATTCTCATTTCCTGAGAACTTTAGAGGATCCATAACTTGCTTCTCGCGCTTGTAATTGTCATTATCCTCGTATTTCTACTCTAAAATTAAGGTGCGATTTAAACAATCAGATGTGAACAGATAAAGGCTTGTTATTTTCTTTATATCACCCCAAGAACCATTGATAAGTCTCCTGAGAGAAAGAAAAGGAGCCTCGTGTAACTGAAGATATCTCTTTCAGCTTTTGTTTCGCAACATCCCACCGACTTGTAATTTCTCATTCAGAATTATACCAACCCTTACTGACTTCATTCTATATTCAAAACCATGACTAACTTAACTATATTAGATTTTACTCTTGTTTAATTTAGCAGGTCATCAATTACCTGCCTGTTCAAGCTCTAAAAGCCGTTCATTTCCCAATCAGTTCACATTTACTAAAACATATTGGAAATAAAGAAAACCAAATATGCATACAAGTAGATGAGGTTCTTAGCAGATATTTCGCCAGTCCATCAAAAAAGCGCAACTTATTTACACTAAGACCTCCAAAAGAGCAGTTCATCATCACCGATCCATCATCCAAACTACACATTTAAGTAAACTGCACATTTCGAAATGTAGTATTAAGCTGACAGAGAACAGTAATACCAAGCATTTTTCAAAGAAATGATCATGCAACCAACAAGACGCATGGAACATCTCATCTATCCTTTCAAGAAGCTGCTTCCATATCTGCAAGACACAGAAAAGATTACTAGAATTTAGCCTTAACGCAAGCAAAGGAATACTGAAATCAACTTTCTTATAAATACATCATGTTCTTATATTTTTGTCCATTAGATATGAGGGTATGTAATCTTGAATAGAGAAAGAAAGTAGTATTCGGAACTTTGATTCTATTAAGTAGTATTCGGAACTTTGATTCTATTAAGTAGTATTCGGAACTTTGATTCTATTAAGTAGTATTCGGAACTTTGATTCTATTACACTCATGGAATTGCAATTTTAACCTCCAAGATGGTTTCCATAATTGATTCATGCAGCGGTATCAGAATCCTCCTGTTGGTCTCGTGATAATGAGCTAACCCATTACACCCCAACAAGGGAATCGATAAAACCATGGAACTTTGAAGTGCTTCCCAGCATAACTGGTATTCTGGAAGCGGTAAGAACATAAAGAACTTGAGAAAGGATGTTGTAGTTAAGACATTGAGAAGAATAGTCATTGAAGCAGATGCATATATCATGACGGAACACCATACAACCACACGAGAAATGAATCTAATGTTAGCATGAGATGCTAACTTAGAACAAGTTGATTTACTGGTTTTTCAGGAGTTTAAATGAGTTCGGACACTACATTTTGCTGACAGCCACTTTGATGTTTGTGAATAAGCTCGTATGTATTTAAACCCAGCAAGTAACAGGCTGGGTGATAATATCACCATCACCAGGTAATTGTTAAGAAACATATGAACGCAAAATCCTAAGCTATTACGTAAAGCCTTGAAATATGATTTATATTATTTTCTAACATTAAACTACAAGGAAAAATAGTTCCCAACCAAATAAGCCCATAGAATCTCTCTTGATATTTACCAGCAGTCTTTGGGCCACCACAACTATCTTCCTCTGCAATCATTTGCCTCTCTTGTTCGCTATTCATTTATGTGGTCCGTTAGAGATGGTGGTAAAAAGAAACAAGCTAAAGAAACTAACAGGGACAAAAAAAAGAAGAACAAGCCAACAATCATAAAGATGACTATAAAAATGTGTTTTGATAATTCGAGCACACAACAATATTAGGTTCTAAGGCAGAATTATATATTAAATGACAATTATTCCACATAGACAAACTCTCTATGCAGTCTAGAGAATAATAAATGCTCTGAAACAAACACAAATCTCTCTTTTAAACTTAATATATGATAAACACACCCATTAAAGGAAATATTAGATGAGCAAACTCTCTTAGATGGCAACTTTTTCCTAGGCATGCTAACTACATTGACCATTCCCGATAGTGTCCTCACTTGGAAAAGAAAACTGCTATTGGTGATAGTAATAGGATTAGATCCTTCCAGTACAAGCTAAAATCAACAACACCTATAGAATATGCACGTCAGGTCTTGGTATGCCAAAGGTACCTTTTGGCTTTAGCTACAGTCACTCAGATTTGAAATTACCATCAATGCTTCACCATCACTTAATAGAAAACCACCGAGTTGCATAAACAAGCTGAACCCACCCACCCTCCCACCCCCAAGCACCCCTCCTAAGCTAAACATGAAAGATGTACCCCTGTCATGTGTATCACAACCAAAATTCAATTTCAAATGAGAACACTATATCAAGCCTTGAATGCTACTAACTTTTCCATCTATGTTAAAAATGAAAGACAGAACGTCTTAATCCATGGAATTATCAAATGCTTTTCATTTTCATCCAATGCCTGGTCAAGTTTCTTATGTCTTCCAAGTGATTATTATTGACACAAGCTAATATGACGAGATATAAGTTCAAAGACCAATATTCTTTTAGCTAATCGCCCTCAATCAACCCAAAAAGTGAATGCATTGACAGGGATACATGCCACAAGTACCAAGTTTTCATTTTGAGAATGTAGTTGGAATTTTCAGTGTTGCAAATTGAAGAAGAAAAAATCACATATAAAACAGTTCTCAAACACTAGCAGTATTTATCACCGTTAAAGAGAACATGCAAGTTGATTAAAACTAAAAGGCAGACTGGTGACGTTGAATTCCAAGAAGTTTATGAAGTAAATTTAAAGGTCAAAAGTTTGATGGTATTTGAACAAGAACCCTAAAGTTGCATCATTGAACTAAGCAACTAAGACTTGAAACATGGAATGTTCCCTAAGTTGACACTTTATGAATTTATTTGGTGAACAGACTGAAGGCCTGGAATAGCACAAGGGAAAAGGCGTTTGAAATTAGGATAACTACAGCAATGAAAGAGGCAGAGCAAAAGAAAAGGGAACATATGAAACATGCCTTTAACACAACACCACTCATTAAAATAACAAATAGGCTCCTACTGAGTTGTGTGAAAAATAAAACATGCTGAACCTTACCTCAATGGAAATGACAAAGATGCAGAAGCAATTGTATTTACTCGAAGCGCACTAAATTAAAAAAGACACGGAATCTAAGGTTGTCTTCTTCTTTATTAGTTCTCATCAAAATAAAACAGCCAAATTGGCAGAAACGGAAGTTCACAGCATTGACAAGTAGACCATTGTACATGGTGCAAGTAGTGTGATGTTGTAAGCAAACATCAAAATTCTATAACTGTTCGTAGTTTGATATTATTCCTTAATCATCTGTTGAAACAATAAATGTGAAAGAGTTACTAAACTGGTCATAGTTTGATGTTACTCCTTAATCATCTGTTGAAACAATAAATGCAGAAGCATAACGTTCCTCAAGTTGATTCTTTCTTGAAGTTTGAAAAGAAATCTCCCAAGTTCATTGTTAAATATAAAAAATCCTCTAAAAACACGTTACATGTATTTTCTTTTAGTGCACCATCCTGTATATAAATCATCACAATCGATGTTGCTGAATCAAGCTGTTCTGGAATGGTAATCAGGTATGGGTTGACACAAAGGAAAAGTATTAATATCCAAGAAAGACCCCAAAAAAACTAATAGTAACAACAAAAAAGTCTTTCACACCAATATCATTTATCACTGATCAGAAGTCATCCCTAGCGTGGTCCTAAACACCCAAATCAAAATCATTACCATTAAGAGGAAAAAAAGCTCTGACCTAATAGTTATTCAGTGGCCATATTTAAAGGAAATTTCACTATTCAATGCACTCTCATAGTTATCTGCACTATCAATCTTGCATGAGATTGCCTTTATAATCATAAAGATGACAATTTGGAGCTAAAATGGAAACAAGCTTTGACAGAAGAATCACATACAATGATCTAAACCTAAACGGAAAGAAACTACAGTGAAGAAACTAATGGCATAAACTCAAGATATATTTCTTCTGCTAACAATCATAAAGATGATCATACTGATAAACCATGTAATTACCAGCTCAAAGCACCATTCGGCTTACAACACTAGAATTAACCAATGATCTCAACTAATGAAAAGACCATTAGCCTTAATGACATTAATCAATCCAAGAGAATCATAAGCCAATTAAGCATAACAAAACAACAAACAAACTCAAACCTGATTGTTTACCATCCATGTCGTGCTCTTCCTGCTCCTCCTCCATCACCGTACACAACGTCGTCCCACCGTCCCTCTCTGACTCCTCACCAGCGCCACCATCTTTCTCATCAGGAAACCTCACAACAATAACAGGGCAAACGCAATGATGAACACAATAATCACTAACACTCCCTAACCTCCCTTTACTACTCTTCCTTGAAGCACCAAACCCTCTACTCCCCATTACCACAGCACTCAACCCCAACCTCTCAACCTCCAAACAAAGCCTTTCTTTCATATCATGATCCTTCACAATATGAATTTTAAAGGGTATGTTTGCATCAACAAGAGGCTGGGCTATATCATTAGCTTTGGTGCTTGTAAACAGATTAAAATCCTCTTCAATCTTTTGCTGATTCTCTTCATTTTGATCATCTAGATTGTAATTCTCTTTAATTGGCAACGACCCCCAATCAGCACCATAAAGAACATTTGTGGGGCTAACATGGACTAAGATCACTGCATCACCAGCACGTAAGTAGTTTTGAACAGCCCATTTGACAGCAAAAGCACTTTCATCACTGAGATCAACAGCAATTCCTATTCTTCTTTGAGCACAAGTTGTTGGAGTGGTGACATGTAAACGTGGGGAAGGGGGTTGGACTTGAACCACCACGGCTGATTCTGTTGGGGGGTTTTTCTTAGGTGATGGTGAAGATGCCATAGCTGCTGCTAAACAGGAAAAACAAGACACAAAAGCGAATAAACAAGTGATCTGGCTTCTGGGCTTCTGTTTTTGTGGAGTTTGAGAAGGGAATATTTGGTAGAAGAAGCAAACTGTGATGGAAAGATTGGTACTTTGGCTCTTTTTGGAGATGGAGAGAAGAAAGAGGAAAGGAAGGTTCTTTGATTTTGGATGAGAAAGGACAAGAGAGGTGTTGGGATGACAAGGGCAGAGGTGGCCCTACTTTGGTTTGGAAGAAGTAAAGAGGTTTTGATCCACAGTATACTCTTTGGATGCTTCTGGATTGGATTCGGGTAAATATGTATTTTTGACCTTATAGATTTATCAATGTTTCACTAATGTCCTCATGGTTTAATTTCTCTCAATGTTATCCTTATAGTCTTTAAAATGGGTCTTAATTTTTCTCTTTATTTTTTTCTTTTTGGATTTGTATGTCCAATTTTATTAAATATTTTACAAGATGAGACTGATCTTGAGATCTCATTCTTTTTACTAACACATTGTAAATTTACTATTAATTAATAGCCCTTTGATAGTAAATAATTATCAAAAAGGTGGTTTGTTTCATAATTGCATTTTTTTTCTTTTTTCTCTCTCTCAAATCTCCAATAATGTTATTTGAATAGCACTTAGGTTTTCTTTGTTGCGATGCTTTTGTTTCAATTAGAAGCGCAAATGTCATATTGCCATGTCATCTTGCTGCCTAACATAGGCAAAGTTTTTATTGTATACAAGGGGTTACGGATGTCATCTTATGGAATTTGTGGCTATACATGTAGAAATTCAACGTTCTGAGTCCTGAATATGTAGATTTCATGATGAACCTTTCCACTCCAACAAGCTGTAAGTTCTTCATGGGTGTGTAAGAGGAAACCTTTCCCATAAGAATCTCTTGCTCTTCATTCATATTTGGGAGAAGAAGCAAACTGTGTTGGAAAGATTGCTGTTCATGGCTATTTGTGGAGATGGAGAGAAGAAAGAGGAAAGGAAGGTTCTATGAGTTTGGATGTGAAGGACAAGGGAAGCGTTGGGATGACAAGGGCAGAGGTGGCCGTACTTTGGTTTGGAAGAAATATAACATTGATAAAGAGATTTATCAATGTTTCACTAATGTCTTCATAGTCTTTAAAATGAGTCTCAATTTTTCTCGTTATTTTTTTCTTTTTGGATTATTATGTCCAATTTTATTAAATATCTAACAAGATGAGACATTTATATATATTATAATTAATAGCCCTTTGATTATTAATTAATAGCCCTTTGATAGTAAATAATTATCAAAAAGGTGGTTTTTTTTTTTCATAATTGCATTTTTTTTCTTTTCTCTCTCTCTCAAATCTCCAATAATGTTATAATATACATAGAAAAAATAAAAAATAAACTCAGAAAAATAGGCTATTTAATGGTTAGGATAATATTGTAAATAATGTTTTCGGTTAAAATTTGAAGAAATCACTTTTGGTTTGAGATAATTTCACTCCAAAAAAGAATAAGCAATCATTTGATATTTACTCTTGTCACCAAATATTGGAAAGTTACAATCTATTTATAATAGATAAAATAAAAATAATGTGAGTTTTGTATTTAATTTGTGGATAGTATTTATTTTTATGATTCAATCAGTTTTTTAAAAAAATTAAAAATTAAAATGCTAATAAATCAGGTTATGTGGGAATGCATATATACTTGTTATTTAAAACACACCTACAAGAATCACATTTTTTTTTTAATTCAATCCAATCAATTAGGTCAAATAAATAATTTTTTTCATCTTTTTATTGCTTGCTAGTACCCAAACTAAATAAATTTTTTAAAGAAATAGAATTATTATGATGCAAAAAATGACAACATAAAAAACTAAAGCATAAAATAATAATTCATCATGCATGAATTGTAATATTATTATAAAATAATTTTTTAAATAAAACCAGGAAATACAATCTCTAAACATGGATATGAACATAAATAATAAATAATAAATAACAAAAATATTAAGTGTGTGATGGGATGAGATAAGCTATCATCCAACTAATAAAACCAAATCAATTTTATCCATAATTGGGTTTAAATAAAAGTGTTTATTTAGTTTCCTAATTTAAATTCTGTTTGAATCCTAATAAGACGTCGTCGTTTAGAAAACTAGACCAAGTGCAGTGTCGCTCGTTCAGTTCAAGCAACGGTCAAATATTTTTTGAATTCTCTGAATTTCTCTTCCACTATATAAATCCAGTCTCTCTCTCACTCACTCTCTCTAATCTCAACATTTTTCAATTTCTGCAAACGAAAAACTCTCTCTCTCTCTCTCTCTCTCTCACTCTCTCTAAATCTCAACATTTTTCAATTTCTTCGAACGAAAAACTCTCTCTTCCTCTCTCTCTCTCTTTCTCAAGAAACAACAATTTTGTTTTAGCCATTCAAATTCTCTGTATAAAGTTTGATTTTTCGTGTGATCATAGCAAATTTCAAATTAGCTCAAAGGGAGAGTGTTCATGACACTCAAATTCTCTGTAAGTACCCATCTCTCCCTCTCTCGCTATAATTATACAATCTGTTCTCAAAAGTGTCTTTAACATCTTGTGATTTTATGATTTGTTTTGATCATATTATAGTGATTTGCATGTAAACTTTGTCTCGTTTCCCTCTTTGATTTCTTGAATTTATTAAGGGAGTGGAGAATTTTCAAAGTTGATGTTTTTTCGATCTTTAGTGATCATAGCGAATTTCAGATTCGCTCATAGGGAGCGAATTTCAGATTCGCGCATAGGGAGAGTGTTCATGACACTCAAATTCTCGGTATGTACCCATCTCTCCCTCTCTCGGTATAATTATACAATCTGTTCTCAAAGGGAGAGTGTCTTTAACATCTTGTGATTTTATGATTTGTTTTGATCATATTTTAATGATTTGCATGTATACTTTGTCTCGTTTCACTGTTTGATTTCTTGAACTTATTAAGGAAGTAGAGAATTTTCAAATTTCATGTTTTTTCGATCTTTTACATTTCAAGGTACTTATATTCTTTCAATTAATTCTTACTTTAAAAGAATTAGGATTATAAGAACAAGAAACCCTTTAATTGGTTAGATTTTAATTTCACTTTCTATTTAATGGGGTTTAAATTTTTTAAATCAGTTTCTCATTATCTTGCAAAAAAAATAGTTGTTTTTTTCTATAATTTGAATTTCTGTTTATGTTTGTGTTGTTAACCTCTGTGTCCATAGCAAATGAATTCTCTAAGTATCGTATGTTTGAGCTTTCTGCTGCCAGATTGTGTTACCTATTTGCTATCAACGAAATTGTTTGCTTGCTAATTATGTCAATTGGGAGTTGGAAATTGAAATGCTAAAAAAATTAACCTTTCCCAATTTTATTTATTTTAAGTTGAAAATGAGAACGTGCATTGCGTATCTTTCCCTAGAAAATGATCTTAAAAAATGGAACTCAATGAAACATGATTTCTTTCTTTTTCATGGTTTGTTCACGATTATTTGAGGTGGTTTTTGGTGTAATGAATAATTTATGTTCACTTTACATTTAAAATGGTGGTGTGGCTTATATCTATATATAAACTTTTGTTTTTGGAAATTATGAATCCTGGATTTGCTCATCTTGTAGTATCTACTCTCAGTTTGCTATATGGAAAACACAGTTTTTTGCTTTTCAGTTCATAAATTTTAGTCTAGTCGTGTCTGCTTTAGAGTAAATTGTGGAACTCTGATAATATGAAGAGGCAGTTCTACAGGATAGTAGAGGCAACAGTTGCTCTTGCAAATTATGACTCGTTGATCGGTACATGTTAATTCTTCAACAATCCACTTCTAGGTTGCTTGTTGGGTATATCATATTTCTTATGGTATTCAATCCATAAAGTATATCACCGATGAGTCAGTTTCACCACATTTTGATCCAGTCTCCTGGTTAAGGTGCTAATAGACAGTTCAAAAGTTTCACCAAGTCATAGTATAGAATTGTAATATCTTTTATATTTGTACACCAGCAGTTTCTAATTTTCTCGATAATTTGACTCCGGATTTTTTTCCCTTTTAGTGAATTATTCTTGAATTACTTTTGTTATATTTTTCTTGCCCAGTTTACACAGTGCTTCAGGATGTCAGCATTTTCATTGTTGGCAAAGATGAGCATGATGAACTTGCTGTAAGTTAAATCATTATCTTTTTTCTATACTTGTTTGTGCAAGGATGCTAGTTTCTGCTTGATACTGTGATCATCTTGAGGTTGAATGCTATCCAGTTTGTGAGGCTCTTGGCTACATCTTTTAGTTTAAGACGCTATCTGAGTGTCAGTTTCTTCTTTGTTGACATAAAATTTCTGACATGCTCTGATGTCTGCTTAGCCTGTCATCAATCACAGCCTACCATTACCTACCAGTAGTAATCTTTTTTTTGGCGAATCAGTAAAATGAAATGATTGGTTCCATTCTTGCACTGAAAAAAAATTAAAATGGTATAAATGAAACCTTGGTTTCCCCTGTTGACGGTGAGATCTCTTTTGGCTGTGTATGTCATCTGTGATGTAAGTGGTTGATGAAATAGCAATTGATAGGCTTTCTTTGTTGCCATGCTTTTGTTTCACTTGGAAGCGTAAATGCCATATTGCCATGTCATCTTGCTGCCCAATACAAGTACAGTTTTTATTGTATATAAGGGGTTACAGATGTTTTTTCCTGCTTGCAACAAGCAACTGATTTAGGGATTGTTGGAAATTTGTAATACACATTCTTGACATTTAGTAACTAATGCTACTAGTGGAAGTTTCTCGAGGCCAAATCTCTAGTGAGATTTGGGTAAGAAGAGAAATCCGTATATGCTTGTAACTGAAGCACTTGTACCCGGGTATTATTCATCCTATGTTCTTATTGACATTATTACAAACCAGTAATGCCAAATGAGAACTATCAAAGCTATTGATCTCAATTTTGAAACTACTCTTTGGCGTTTCTTTTAATTTAGTGACTTGTTTTCTCTTTAATGCTCGCAAGAGTAATACTTGCAGAGGCTGCAGAGCTGTCTACATATTGGGACAGTATCTGTGCACCAAGTACCCCTTCCTCTGAAGGTTCCATGGACCGTTTGGGTGTTGTCGAAAGAGAATCTGTTCAACCTATTTAAAATATACATTTGAATTGCTTGTTTCCTAGATTTGTGGTCCGTACGAGTCCTTAACTTTTCCATCTACATATTGCATGTAATTAGGTCGTTAGTTTTTGAAACATGAAGGCTCCCTGCTTGCATTATTATATAGTACTGCGCCTAAACTCTAGGAAGCTTTGAAGGCCTTATGATATTCTGCCTTTCATAGAGAAGAACTGTGTGGTTATCTTAGCAGTGGAAGGACCCATTGGTTGGCAAGGAAAGGTTCCATCAACACATTTTAGGTAGACCATTGGTTCCTTTGTGAATTCCATGATGTTTGTCTCATCATTTCCCAACATCATTTTCTTATATGCTTATGATACTTTGATTTTTTTTTCCCAGCGGTGGTGGTTTTATATCATTGGAGAATTTGTTGTTCTTCGAGAGGAATTTAGAAGTACCTTGTTTTGCAACCGTAGTCAATGCTCTGTCGCTTTCTCAGTAGTCTTTCTAGATGTTTTTTTTTTAGCTGACATGGAACCTTGGACCATTATATTACATTTTGATTTTATTGAACTCAACTGTATTTAAGATTAGCTTATTAAGGTTGCTCTATCTCAAGGAATTTGTGGTTATACTTGCAGAAATTCAACGGTCTGAGTCATGAATATGTATATTTCATGATGAACCTTTCCACTCCAACAATCTGTAAGTTCTTCATGGGGGTGTAAGAGAAAACTTTCCCCGTAAGAATCTCTTGGTCTTCATTCATAGTGTCAGTTAGTGGTTCAAAACTTATTTATCTTTTGTCTACATGTATATTGATAGGTCTTTGGCAATGAGACAAAATTCAGAACCTTGGAAAAGGTTAATGGGCAGAAGGTAATTGTTTCTTGGTGTTTTATTCCACACATTTTGCTTTCATCTTGGAATTTATCTCATTGTATTATCTTCACCTAATCACGCTAATAATGCTGATGAAGTTTCTGTAAAGATTCTAATTTGACCAAGGCATTGGAGACATATATGTGGATTATGTTATTACACAAAGTGCAAATGTTGCTGGCAGAAATTCAACGGTCTGAGTCATGAATATGTATATTTCATGATGAACCTTTCCACTCCAACAATCTGTAAGTTCTTCATGGGGGTGTAAGAGAAAACTTTCCCCGTAAGAATCTCTTGGTCTTCATTCATAGTGTCAGTTAGTGGTTCAAAACTTATTTACCTTTTATCTACATGTATATTGATAGGTCTTTGGCAATGAGACAAAATTCAGAACCTTGGAAAAGGTTAATGGGCAGAAGGTAATTGTTTCTTGGTGTTTTATTCCACACATTTTGCTTTCATCTTGGAATTTATCTCATTGTATTATCTTCACCTAATCACGCTAATAATGCTGATGAAGTTTCTGTAAAGATTCTAATTTGACATATATGTGGATTGTGTTATTACACAAAGTGCAAATGTTGCTGTAGGCTCTGAATATGGGTGGCAAAACTTATACCTGTAAAGAAGCTAGTTGATGCTAATGACCAAGGTATGCTCTCTTGTTCGATCAAATCATTTCAATGTTCAAACTGACAAAATTATTTTGAAATGCTAACTTCAGTATGAATTATTTCATAATATTTGAAGTAGTTAGTTGATGCTTATATTTTAGTTGTGCCCTTCCATCCCAAATAGAAATCTAAGTCCTTTCTTCTTTGGTGATTTGAAATGTACAGAAAGATAGCATTTTCTTAGCTCTTATACATTCAGTGTTGTAGTCTGCTGTTAGCTTCAATATTCTTGCAGTCTTTAGGTTATGACAATTGCATTGAATGAGCTAATGTCCAGCCCATAAGCCTCTTTGGTTTCAAATAGTTGGTCTTGGTTGACTTGATTTCCATGTATTCAGAATCTGTTTGAAATTTGTTCTTTGTAAAAAATGTAGTAGCAGGATCTTCGTTTAGCTTTTAGTTTCTGAAACTCCACCATTTATCTTTGAACTAAAATGGTTTCTTAGATTTCCCATGCACTCACCGTTTGCGATGGAGTTATGGAAACTAATTGTGGAACTTGAATACTGCTGCTACTGTTAGCTATAGAGAGTGTAACGGATGGGTTGTATATTTAATTGGCCGGGTCGGGGCCTTCGTTCTTCAACCAAGCCAACTGTTTGAAACTGGTCTGTAGTTTGGGCTATATTTTTCAAGTATGTTGAGCCATTGAAGACTGATCACTAACTTGAAAGATGAAGATCTTTTCTAGCTGAGCAGACAAAGGAATAGAAAGGTGAACTTGGATGCTCAAAATATAGCCCAACTACAAGGGTTATGAGTTGGATGTTGCATTTTTCCTTGAGATGTATGGTTTGTTTTACTTCTTTGCTAATTGCGCATCTCAATTCTTCATGCTTCCTTTCTTGCAGCTTTACTGAAGCAGTGTTCTCTGATCTTTGCTTTGCTTGTCTCTGTTTATATTTAGGAAAGTATAAGCAATGTGTTGATGATTTTTGTGCTTACTGGACTTGAAAAGTCTTTCTACACTTCACTACTTTCAAATACATTTTAGGTTAATTTGGGTTTTCAAAACAAAACCAGATTTATATACCTCTTCCCTAACTATTTTTCTTTTTTCTTTTTTCATTTTGATTGTAATAAGATATAAATTTAATTGTTTTGAAACATCAAAAGAACTTCCATCAAATATTTTAAAAAATAAAAAATACTCTTAAAATGATTATGAAACCCCCTTAAATTAGAAACTAAATAATTAAAATAATAAAATAAATATTAAAAAAATAATGCTTCAATTCTTTAAATATTTGAAGGTGAGCAAAAATTAGTAGATGAATTAAATGATTTGTGCTTTAAATCTTTCAAAGTTTGAAGGTCGGCAAGATTCACTATTCAACCTTAGGTTTTTTTTTTTTCTATATACTTGGTGAGTGCTTGCAAAAAACAATTTCTATTATTTCTTTTCATAATTTTTTTTAAAAGCTTAGTTTGTAGAATCCCCATTTAATTTGAATGAAAATTATTAAAATAAAAAGTTATATTATTAATACCTTAAGACTCTTGAAGGTAGTGTAAACCAAAAAGAAAGTAAAAAATATTTATTAACATGTTAGTGAGTGTATTAGTTATATCTCATATTTTGCCTTCAAAATAAACATTAAGGTATTGAGATTTTTTGAATGAAATGTGAAATAATAGTTATTGGTAAAGAATTAGAGATATATATTTTTTTTCTTTTATTTTCTTTAAAAAAAGTTGAGAATTTTGCTTCAAACTCGAACTATGACTTTTATGCTTTATATTTAAAAAAAAATTTCATTTAAACATTATATTTATAGGTAGATTAAATAAATTGGAATATGAACTTAAAATCATAAATTTGCATTTGAGCCACAACTCCAGTCATTGAAAAATTGACATATAATGTTAATTCCAACTTCATCATCACTGACCCACAACTTCAATCTTCAAAGATATTTCTTGAAATTTTTAGTAGTTTGTTCTTTGTTTTCTTTTAGCTTTTAAATCTTGGTTTTTCCCTCCAATATTAATGATGGTCCTTAAAGGAGTTGTTGATATAAAATAAAGAATCTTGGTTTTTCCCTTGAATATTTACTTAAATAGTTATTATCATCATGAATTCCTATTTTATAGGTTTAATTATTAAAATAAAGAATTAAATGGTTAATACTTAAATTTTAAGATTTTGAAAGGTAGTATAAAAATAAAAAAGAAAGTAATAAGACATAAATTTAAGGTTAATTTGGGTTATCAAATCAAGATTTCACAAGTCCTTTTCTTTCATTTTGATTGTAATTAGATATAAATTTAATTGTTTTGAAACAACAAAAGAATTTCCATCAAATTATTAAAAAAATAAAATTCATTATTATTTGTTTTGTTATCTATAACTCCAAGCATAAAAAATACTCTTAAAATAATTATGAAACCCCCCTAAATTAGAAACTAAATAATCAAAATAATAAAATAAAAATTAAATAATGCCTCAAATCTTTAAATATTTTTAAGGTGAGCAAAAAATAGTAGATGAATTAAATGATTAATGCCTTAGATCTTTCAAAGTTTGAAGGTTGACAAGATTCACAACTAAATCTTAAGTTTTTGAATATACTTAGTGAGTGGGGGGCAGGGGAATATTTTCTATTATTTATTTTTTATAATTTTTTTATTTTTATAAAAAAGTAGTTTGTAAAGCTTAAGGTGATTTGTGAAGTTTGTTATATCTAATGAGTATAACTAAATCACATCTCGAATCTACAAACAAAAAATGAATCATTTGATATTAATTAAATTTGTAATATGATGAATTAAATTATCTTTAGAAGTCAATATTCATTCCATCCGAACAAAACCAGATTTATATATCTCTTCCCTAACTAATTTTTATTTTTGAAAAAAATTTATAGAATCCCCAATTAATTTGAATTAAAATTATCAAAATAAAGAATTACATGTTAGTGAAGGTAATATAAAAATAAAAAAGAAAGTACAAAATATTCTTGAACGTGTTAGTGAGTTTGTTTTTTATATCCCACATTTTGCCTCCAAAATAAACATTAAATTCAATAAGACTTTGAGATTTTTTGGATGAAATGCGGAATAATATAGTTACTAGTAAAGAATTAGAGATATTTTCTCCCCTTTTATTTTTTTCATTTGCTTTCTTTAAAAGGAAATGAAAAATTTACTTCAAACTCGATGTATGACTTTCATGCATTTAAAATCTATTGTTTTAATTAAAATATTATTTTGTTTAAACATTATATTTATAGATACAACAAATGTATTGGAATATAAATTTTAAATTTTAAATTTTCATCGACCCACAACTCCAATCACTAAAAAATTTACATATAATGTTAGTTTCAGCTTCATCATCATTGACCCACAACTCCAATCATCAAAATATTCCTAGAAATTTTTTAGTAGTTTGTTCTTTGTTTTCTTTAGCTTTCTAAAAGTTGTTGGAAAAATCAAATAATGGTTAAAGGGTAGAAATATTTTATGCTCAAAATTAAAGGTATGAAAAATATAGGGACATCTCGTGAACTCGTATGCTCATGTGATGAAGAGAATCTTTAGCTCAAATAAAGAATACAAAATGGTTCAAGCTATCATGAGGCTAATTCTTTAAGAATGTCTTTTATTACGAGAAATCATTTCAAGAGTGAAATTAGTTTTTAAAAGAACTTGAGTAACAATTATGATAAATTGAAACTAACATTAAAGCGTTATAGTCCAATCCTAGCTATGTTGATTACACTTTACCTCGAGTTAGATGAAAAAACTTTCAACATAAAAAAATAAATGCGCAAGCTTCTATAATATGTTTTTAGACATAGAAAAAAATATAATTGCAAACATAAAACCTATACATACCTGTAACTTAATAAATTAAAAATAATATGTAATAATAAATGCAAAAAAAAAAAGACATTGACAATAACTAAAAACTAAAATGAAAAATTGACATATAGATGTGTACAAGAACGGAGCCATGATTATTTTTTACCTTGGACTATTAAATAAATATATATATTTTTTTAGGATAAATTATTAACTCATGTACATGAATTTGAATTTTTAAAGTTAACAGTAAGGTTTTAATTTAAATACACTACCTAAAATATTAAAAAATAAATTTGAAAGTATATAAAATTAAAGTGAAAGTAAAAATAAATTCACTATTAAAGTTATATCCTTTTATATTTTGTGGAATATAATTCATCTATAATCGAATATTAATCAATATTGTAACAACCCCTCAACGGGAATAAAATAACAATCTCATGTTAACTAAAAAACAAAATAATTAATTTTTTCCCCACTTTCAATTCCTCCTTCCTTTACTTGATTTTTCCTTAGATTAGTATTTTATATGTTGGACTTTGTAAGTTTACAATATTATTTTCTCACTTTTCTTATTTTTTTTCTTGGATATTTTTGTATTTTTCCTTTACTTTTCTCTCTTTCTCTCTCATCTTTTCTTTTTCTTTTTCTTTTCTTTTCTGCTTCTATCCAATTGATAATATATGAAAGGAAGGAAGAAGTGATTTGTCTTATTTTTTAATTTAATGAGTTGTTTTACTTTTATTTGATGTTTTTTTTCCAGCACTACCAAACTCTATTCATCCTAAAAAATTTACTAGATTTTATTCAATATATTTTAAGATGCTTCATAACATTTTATAGCTCAATTTGATGGACTAATTGAAAATTACACCCGATAATGTAAAACTAGTTAAATTGTGATTTTTATCAAATTTCTGAATTTCTTCAAAAAATTTAAAATTTTAACCCAAGCTAAAGTATCATATTAGAAGGCTTCACATAAAATTTTAGAATTTTTTAATACCTAAATTGAGAATTACAATTTTTCTTTACATAAAACTAGTTAAAAAATAGTGATAAAATCTTGACCTAGACTAGAGCCCGCCCGAGTCTATACATGCCTCCGCCCATGGATGTGTATCAAGATACACAATCTCACAATATAGGCAGTCAGCTTGGTTGTGTTGAATAACTTTGTATTTTAGAATCAATTTTTTAATTAAATTGGATAATAAAAAAAAACAAAGAAAATAAGACGGATTTGGCTAATCTTTTTCAATTGCAAAACAAATGTTAAGGCATATTTAATGTATTTTCTAAGAAAAAAATTATTCATGAACTTAAAATTTAACACATATTGGATGATATTTTTTATAAAAATATTAAGACGATAACATATTCTATCAACTTGGATGTGATGCAAATCATGAGAATGTGATAACTCTATAAAAAAATAAATTAAAAAATTATAATATTTAATTCTCAATTAACTTAATATTGAATGATGAAATTAAAATAAACAAATATTTAACTAAAAAAAAAACATGAATCAATTAAGATTAACTTGTTCAATCCATGATTTAAGTCATGCATTGTAAGGGATTCAACAACTTTTTATTTCAAAAAATATATTTCATTTAATATTATACTAATTAGATGCTTGAGGTTTATTTTATATCAAACAATAATATTAAAAAAAAAAATTAAGGTGGTGAGTGGAACGAAAATAAAAAATTGACCTATAGTATAAAAAGATTAAAAACAAAAAAATAACTTTTTTTTCATAACAAATAAAAAGAAGACCTTTAAAAACACATGTTAGATGGGCAATACCCTATATTTTGATTGGGAGAGCTTTATGCTTCATGCATCCGCGTTTCATTCCATACATATAATGTATTTGATAGAGGGGGCATAATGAAATATGTACTTTCTATGTTTAAAAAGATTAATGATTTGTCATTAAAAAAAGAGATTCTTGTTCTAAGAGTTCAACTATTCATTATTGTGATGAACCAAATCATTAATTTTTACAAGTGACATTTTTCCTATAAAATGTATTTTTAGATAATAAGATTTTTTTTTAAATATATTTGGATATGCTAACTTGAAGAAATAAATAAGAATATCTTTTTACAAGCAAACCAAATGAATTAATTTTACAAAAATTAATTGGGTATTTTATTTAATAAACTTTCAATGGGATATTCTATGGCTTTAAATTAATTTTATAAAGATTGCATATCATTTATATTAACATTAAGAGAACTACTAATTCAAATGTTATATCTTTTTAAGATTACATGTCAAGACTTGAGTATGAATATGTAACTATTTAGTTCTAATCAATTTAACCACTTGTATGAGAGAGAAGGTGGCTTGTCCTTTTTAAATTTTAAAAACCTTAAAATATAGATAAGATATAAACTATTTTAGGGTTACTTGACTAAAATAGTCCTGAAAGTCCTTTTAAAATAAAAATTAAAAATTAAAAATAATAAAATAAAGATTAAATAATAATGCTTTAAATTTTAAAATCAATAAGGTTAGCAACAAATTAGTAGAAGAACTGAATGATTAACGCCATAAATCTTTTAAAATTTGAAAGGTGGCAAAATTCATCATTAAACCTTAAATATATATATATATATATATATATATATAGTTTGGGTAGCGTAAGGTGATTTGTAAAGTTCGTTTTATATAACAAGCAACTAAATCACATCTCACCCCTACAAATTAAGAATCCTTTGATGGAAGTTAGATCATCCTTGGAAAATATTTTGAACTACTTATAAACACATCTTATGTTCACATTAAATTTTATTTTCCTTTGATAATGACATAGTTTTCAATTACATGGTAATGTGATATAAATTAAAGAAAAAATTCAGAAGTCAACATGAAATTATTGAATGAATGCAATGTATATATTTTTTCCTATTAGGGTCCAAGCACATTTTGTTTTATTTTTTAAAAAAATCCCATTTTAATTAGAATTTAAATGGTTAAAATAAAATAAAAAATTAAATGAGTTATACCTTCAACTTTTAAGATTCTCGAAAGTGTTAGTGAGTTAGTTACTTTGCCTCTAAAAGGGAACACCAAGTTCAAGCAGAAATTGAAAAAGAATTTAAAAAATAAAATTCCTTGCATGATTCTCAATTCCTTTTAATTATATATTTTTTGTAAAAGCAAAAGAAATAAAAGAAAATAACTAGTTTTCTAGGAGCGCCCACAGTTCATTCCATCTACTTTGACGTACTTGTACTAATCTATAATCACACATTGAACTAGTTTTTTTGTAAATTATGAATCCTGGATTTGCTCATCATATAGCATCTACTCTCAGTTTGCTACGTGGGAAATACAGTTTTTTGCTATTCAGTTCATAATAGTCTATTCATGTCTGCTTTAAAGCAAATTGTGTAACTCTGATAGTATGAAGAGGCAATTCTTCCAGATAGTATTGGCAAAGGTTGCTCTTGCAAATTATGACTTATTGATCAGAATACGTTTATTCTTCAACAATCCACTTCTAGGTTGCTTGTTGGGTATATCATATTTCTTATAATATTTAATCCATAAAATATATCACGGATGAGTCCGCTTCGCCATAATTTTTCCAGTCTCTTGGTTAAGGTGCTAATAGGCAGTTCAAAAGTTTCACCAAGGAAAGCAGAACTAATTAAAATGCCAAATTGAAGATGTTACATGCCAAAAAAAAAGTATTTTATCACTATTCAGACAGCGTTTCAGTTGTATCAGAAACCTTCCCTTGTATGGTTTTATTACTTCAGGGAGAAAAGTGGATCCCAAGAAGTTAAGCTGCAGTGTTCGCATGGACTCTTTCTTGTTCTTCTACTTTCTGTAATAGCCTAGAATTGTTTATAGTTATATAACAGCAGTTTCTAATTTTTTCGATAATGACTCAGGATTTTTTTCACGTTTAGTGAAATGTACATGAATTACTTTTGTTATATTTTTCTTGTTCCCTCTTACATGAATTACTTTTGTTATATTTTTCTTGCCAAGTTTACACAGTGCTTCGGGATGTCAGCATTTTTATTGCTGGCAAAGATGAGGACGATGAACTTTCAGTTAAATCATTATCTTTTTCCTATTCTTGTTTGTGCAAGGATGCTAGTTTCTGGTTGATACTGAGATCATTTTGAGGTTGAATACTATCCAGCTTGTGAGGCTCTTGGCTACATTTTTTAGTTTAAGACTTGCTATTTGAGTGTCAGTTGTTTCTTATTTGTTGACATAAAATTTCTGACATGCTCTGATGTCTGCTTAGCCTGTCATCAATCACAGCCTACCATTATCTTTCAGCAGTATTAGTT
This sequence comes from Populus euphratica, assembly GCF_000495115.2. NCBI lineage: Eukaryota > Viridiplantae > Streptophyta > Magnoliopsida > Malpighiales > Salicaceae > Populus > Populus euphratica. The sequence continues at coordinate 706,517 of NW_011499962.1, read as the reverse complement.
TTTTTTGGCAATTCAGTAAATGAAATGATTGGTTCCATTCTTGCACTGAAAAATAATTAAAATGGTATAAATGAAACCCTGGTTTCCTCTGTTGATGGTGGCATCTGTTTTGGCTGTGGATGTCATCTGTGATGTATGTGGTTGATGAAATAGGAATTAATAGGTTTTCTTTGTTGCGATGCTTTTGTTTCAATTAGAAGCGCAAATGTCATATTGCCATGTCATCTTGCTGCCTAACATAGGTAAAGTTTTTATTGTATACAAGGGGTTACGGATGTCATCTTAGAAATTCAACGTTCTGAGTCCTGAATATGTAGATTTCATGATGAACCTTTCCACTCCAACAAGCTGTAAGTGGTGTGTAAGAGGGAACCTTTCCCATAAGAATCTCTTGCTCTTCATTCATATTTGGGAGAAGAAGCAAACTGTGTTGGAAAGATTGCTGTTCATGGCTATTTGTGGAGATGGAGAGAAGAAAGAGGAAAGGAAGGTTCTTTGATTTTGGATGAGAAAGGACAAGAGAGGTGTTGGGATGACAAGGGCAGAGGTGGCCGTACTTTGGTTTGGAAGAAATGAAAGGTTTTGATCCACGGTATACTCTTTGGATGTTTCACTAATGTCTTCATAGTCTTTAAAATGAGTCTCAATTTTTCTCGTTATTTTTTTCTTTTTGGATTATTATGTCCAATTTTATTAAATATCTAACAAGATGAGACTGGATCTTGAGATCTCATTCTTTTTACTAACACATTGTAAGTTTATTATTTATTATTAATTAATAGCCCTTTGATAGTATATAATTATCAAAAAGGTTTTTTTTTATATATAATTGCATTTTTTTCTTTTTTCTCTCTCTCAAATCTCCAATAATGTTATAATGTACATAGAAAAAATAAAAAATAAAATCATAAAAATCTGCTATTTAATGGTTAGGATGATATTGTAAATAATATTTTTGATTGAAATTTGAACAAATCAATTTTGGTTCGAGATAATTTCAATCCAAAAAAGAATAAGCAATTAATTGATATTTATTCTTGTCACCAAATATTGAAAAGTTACAATCTATTTATAATAGATAAAATAAAAATGGTGTGAGTTTTGTATTTAATTTGTGGATACTATTTATTTTTACGATTCAATCACTTTTTTTTAAAAAAATAAAATTAAAAATGCTAATAAATCAGGTTACATGGGAAAGAAAATATATTTTTTATTTAAAATACACTTACATCAATTAGGTCAAATAAATAAATTTTCATCCTTTTATTGCTCGCTAGTACCCAAACTAAATAATTTTTTAAAAGAAATAGAATTATTATGATGCACAAAATTACAGCATAAAAAACTAAAGCATAAAATAATAATTCATCATCCATGAATTGTAATATTATTATAAAATAATTTTTTAAATAAAACCAGGAAATACAATCTCTAAACATGGATATGAACAAAAATAATAAATAATAAATAATAAAAATATTGAGTGTGTTTAATAAATAATCTCTAAACATGGGATGAGGTAAGCTCTCACCCAACTAATAAAACCAAATCAATTTTATCCATAATTGGCTTTAAATAAAAGTGTTTATTTAGTTTCCTAATTTAAATTCTGTTTAAATCCTAATAAGACGTCGGAGTTTAGAAAACTAGACCACAGTGTCGTTCGTTCAGTTCAAGTAACGGTCGAATATTTTTTGAATTCTCTGAATTTCTCTTCCACTATATAAATCCACTCTCTCTCTCTCTCTCTAAATCTCAACATTTTTCAATTTCTGCAAACGAAGAACTCTCTTTTCCTCTCTCTCTCTCTCTCTCTCTCTCAAGAAACAAAAATTTTGTTTTAGCCATTCAAATTCTCTGTATGAAGTTTGATTTTTCATGTGATCATAGCGAATTTCAAATTAGCTCAAAGGGAGAGTGTTCCTGACACTCAAATTCTCTGTAAGTACCCATCTCTCCCTCTCTCGCTATAATTATACAATTTGTTCTCAAAGGTATCTTTAACATCTTGTGATTATATGATTTGTTTTGATCATATTTTAGTGTTTTGCATGTGAGCTTTGTCTCGTTTCCCTCTTTGATTTCTTGAATTTATTAAGGGAGTGGAGAATTTTCATAAGTTGATGTTTTTTCGATCTTTCGTGATCATAGCGAATTTCAAATTCGCTCAAAGGGAGAGTGTTCATGACACTCAAATTCTCAGTATGTACCCATCTCTCCCTCTCTCGCTATAATTATACAATTTGTTCTCAAAGGTATCTTTAACATCTTGTGATTATATGATTTGTTTTGATCATATTTTAGTGTTTTGCATGTGAACTTTGTCTCGTTTCCCTGTTTGATTTCTTGAATTTATTAAGGGAGTGGAGAATTTTCATAAGTTGATGTTTTTTCGATCTTTCGTGATCATAGCGAATTTCAAATTCGCTCAAAGGGAGAGTGTTCATGACACTCAAATTCTCAGTATGTACCCATCTCTCCCTCTCTCGCTATAATTATACAATTTGTTATCAAAGGGAGAGTGCTTTAACATCTTGTGATTTTATGATTTTTTTATCATATTTTAGTGATTTGCATGTAAACTTTGTCTCGTTTCCTGTTTGATTTCTTGAATTTATTAAGGCAGTGGAGAATTTTCAAAGTTGGTGTTTTTTGGATCTTTTACATTTCAAGGTGCTTATATTCTTTCAATTAATTCTTACTTTTAAAGGATTAGGATTATAAGAACAAGAAACCCTTTAATTGGTTAGATTTTAATTTCACTTTCTATTTAACGGGGTTAAAAAATTTTAAATCGGTTTCTCATTACCTTGCAAAAATAGTTGTTTTTTTTCTATAATTTGAATTTCTGTTTATGTTTGTATTGTTAACCTCTGTGTCCATAGCAAATGAATTCTCCAAGTATCGTATGTTTGAGCTTTCTGCTGCCAGATTGTGTTACCTATTTGCTATCAACAAAATTGTTTGCTTGCTAATTATGTCAATTGGGAGCAGGAAATTGAAATGCTAAAAAATTAACCTTTCCTAATTTTATTTATTTTAAGTTGAAAATGAGTACTTGCATTGCGTATCTTTCCATACAAAATGATCTTAAAAATGGAACTCAATGAAACATGTTTTCTTTCTTCCCTATCATTTTCATGTTTTCTTTCCCATTTAGTTGAGGTGGTTTTTGGTGTAATGAATAATTGATGTTCACTGTACACTTAAAATGGTGGTGTGGCTTATATGTATATATAAACTTTTGTTTTTGGAAATTTCCCCGTATACTTAAAATGGTGGAGCAGCATATATGTATATATGAAACTTTTTTTTTTTTGCAAATTATGAATCCTGGATTTGCTCATCTTATAGTATCTACTCTCAGTTTGCTACGTGGGAAACACAGTTTTTTGCTATTCAGTTCATAATAGTCTAGTCGTGTCTGCTTTAAAGCAAATTATGTAACTCAGATAATATAGGCAACGGTTGCTCTTGCAAATTATGATTCATTGATCAGTATATGTTAATTCTTCAACAACCCACTTCAAGGTTGTTTGTTGGGTATATCATATTTCTTGCAGTATTCACTCCACAAAGTATATCACGGATGAGTAAGCTTCGCCACATTTTTTCCTGTCTCTTGGTTAAGGTGCTAATAGGCAGTTCAAAAGTTTCACCAAGGAAAGCAGAACTAATTAAAATGTCAAATTGATGATGTTACTGGCCAAAAAAAAGTCTTTTATCACTATTCAGACAGCGTTTCAGTTGTATCAGAAACCTTCCCTTGTATGGTTGTATTATTTCAGGGAGAAAAGTAGATCCCAAAAAGTAAAGTTGCAGTGTTGGCATGGACTATTCCTCTTCTACTTTCTGTCATAGTATAGAATTGTAATATCTTTTATATTTGTACACCAGCAGTTTCTAATTTTCTCGATAATTTGACTCCGGATTTTTTTCCCTTTTAGTGAATTATTCTTGAATTACTTTTGTTATATTTTTCTTGCCCAGTTTACACAGTGCTTCAGGATGTCAGCATTTTCATTGTTGGCAAAGATGAGCATGATGAACTTGCTGTAAGTTAAATCATTATCTTTTTTCTATACTTGTTTGTGCAAGGATGCTAGTTTCTGCTTGATACTGTGATCATCTTGAGGTTGAATGCTATCCAGTTTGTGAGGCTCTTGGCTACATCTTTTAGTTTAAGACGCTATCTGAGTGTCAGTTTCTTCTTTGTTGACATAAAATTTCTGACATGCTCTGATGTCTGCTTAGCCTGTCATCAATCACAGCCTACCATTACCTACCAGTAGTAATCTTTTTTTTGGCGAATCAGTAAAATGAAATGATTGGTTCCATTCTTGCACTGAAAAAAAATTAAAATGATATAAATGAAACCTTGGTTTCCCCTGTTGACGGTGGGATCTCTTTTGGCTGTGGATGTCATCTGTGATGTAACTGGTTGATGAAATAGCAATTGATAGGCTTTCTTTGTTGCGATGCTTTTGTTTCAATTAGAAGCGCAAATGCCATATTGTCATGTCATGTTGCTGCCCAATATAAGTACAGTTTTTATTGTATATAAGGGGTTACAGATGTTTTTTCCTTCTTGCAACAAGCAACTGATTTAGGGATTGTTGGAAATTTGTAATATCACATTCTTGATATTTAGTAACTAAATCTACTAGTGGATGTTTCTCGAGGCCAAATCTCTAGTGAGATTTGGGTATGAAGATGATTTGACATGGTAAGAAGAGAAATCCGTATATGCTTGTAACTGAAGCACTTGTACCCGGGTATTATTCATCCTATGTTCTTATTGACATTATTACAAACCAGTAATGCCAAATGAGAACTATCAAAGCTATTGATCTCCATTTTGAAACTACTCTTTGGCGTTTCTTTTAATTTAGTGACTTGTTTTCTCTTTAATGCTCGCAAGAGTAATGCTTGCAGAGGCTGCAGAGCTGTCTATATATTTCTAATGATGCAGTTCCTGTGCACCAAGTATCCCTTCTTCTGAAGGTTCCATGGATCGTTTGGGTGTTGTCAAAATAGAATCAGCTCAACGTATTTAAAATATACATTTGAATTGCTTGTTTCCTAGATATGTGGTCCGTACGAGTCCTTAACGTTTCCATCTACATATTGCATGTAATTAGGTTGTTAGTTTTTGAAACATGAAGGTCGTTAGTTTTTGAAACATGAAGGCTCCCTGCTTGCATTATTATAGAGCACTACGTCTAAACTCTAGGCAGCTTTGAAGACCTTATGAGATTCTGCCTTTCACAGAGAAGAACTGTGTGGTTATCTTAGCAGTGGAAGGACCCATTGGTTGGCAAGGAAAGGATCCATCAACACATTTTAGGTAGACCATTGGTTCCTTTGTGAATTCCATGATGTTTCTCTCATCATTTCCCAACGTCATTGTCTTTTTATGCTTATGATACTTTGATTTTATTTTTTTCCCAGCGGTGGTGGTTTTATATTATTGGAGAATTTGTTGTTCTTCAAGAGGAATTTAGAAGTATCTTGTTTTGCAACCGTATTCAGTGCTCTGTTGCTTTCTCGGTAGTCTTTCTAGAAGTTTTTTTTTTATCTGACATGGAACCTTGGACCATTATATTACATTTTGATTTTATTGAACTCAACTGTATTTAAGATTAGCTTATTAAGGTTGCTCTATCTCAAGGAATTTGTGGTTATACTTGTAGAAATTCAACGGTTTGAGTCATGAATATGTAGATTTATGATGAACCTTTCCACTCCAAAAATCTGTAAGTTCTTCTTAGGTGTGTAACAAAAAACTTTTCCCATAAGAATCTCTTGGTCTTCATTCATAGTGTCAGTTAGTGGTTCAAAACTTATTTATCTTTTGTCTACATGTATATTGATAGGTCTTTGGCAATGAGACAAAATTCAGAACCTTGGAAAAGGTTAATGGGCAGAAGGTAATTGTTTCTTGGTGTTTTATTCCACACATTTTGCTTCCATCATCGAATTTATCTTATTTTAGTATCTTCACCAAATCACGCTAATATTTCTGATGAAGTTTCTGTAAACATTCTAATTTGACCAAGGCATTCGAGACACATAGATAGGTGGATTACGTTATGACACGAAGTTCAAATGTTGTTGTAGGCTCTGAGTATGGGTGGCGAAACTTGTTATCTATAAAGAAGCTAGTTGATGCTACTGATCAAGGTATGCTCTCTTGTTCCATCAAATCTTTTCAATGTTGAAACTGACAAAATTATATTGAAATGCTAACTTCAGTAAGAATTATTTCACAATGTTTGAAGTAGTTAGATGATGCTTGTATTTTAGTTGTGCTCTTCCATCCCAAATAGAAATTTAGGCCCTTTCTTCTTTGGTGATCTGGAAAGTACAAAAAGATGGCATTTCTGAGCTCTTATACATTCAGTGTTGTAAGCTGCTGTTAGTTCTTATACATTTTCACTTTTTCTTTCTTTCTTTATGGGGCCATAACCTTTCTTGAGGGAAAATTTTAGTTTGTGTTTCAATAGAAAACTTGGCCAAGTTTTTAGGTAGCAGTAGCACATCAAAACTTGGCCAAGTTTTCTATTGAAACACTAGTAGCACATTCAATTTTCTAGAATGGGATCAGAATTCATCTTCACCAAAGATAGGACTGGCTTGTTTTTTGTTTCGTCTGTATGATTTTAGCTTTCGTTGGGATTTGGGGTGTTAGTCGTTCCACATATGCTATTTAGAGAACGTAATGAAGAGTAGGAGCCCAAAGGTGTTGGTGTTCAATAGGACTGAGCGGGATTTAGAATACAAGCTTTACAATCAATCAATAAAAAGTATCATAAAGTTGCAGTAGCTTATCATCAATTTAAGCATACGATTTGTTTTAAGCTTTTCTGCTTGCATGGAGCTTATGATCAATTTCATTGAATGAGCTATTTTTTTTATATGAATGTCCAGCTCAAAACCCTCTTTGGTTTCAAATAGTTGGTCTTGGTTGACTTGATTTCCATGTATTCAGAATCTGTTTGAAATTTGTTCTTTGTAAAAAATACAGTAGCGGGATCTTCATTTAGCTTTTAGGCTGGAAACTTGAGAACTAAAATGAATAAAATACGGAAAGGTTAGAGGTATCATCAATTTCAATAAATCTTTTATGATTTAGCATATTCTACTTGCAAGCATTTCAGCTAAATAAGATTTAGCATATTCTACTTGCAAGCATTTCGGCTAAATAGAATTTGGCTTAGAATACTATTAAAAGTATATTGAATTTGCAAATGGTAAAAGAAGAAATATTCAACATGTTTTTTATGGACAAATAACCTGTGTTTTGATTGGAGGAGATTTATGCTTCATGCATCTACGTATAATATATTTGATAGAGGGGGATATGATGAAATATGTATTTTCTATGTTTAAAAAGATTAATGATTTGTCATATATATATATATAAAGAAGTTCTTGTCCTAAGGGTTCAACTATTCATTATTTTGATGAACCAAATCATTAATTTTTACAAGTGATTTTTTTTTTACAATGTATTTTTCCGTAATAAGATTTTCTTTTAAATATATTTGGATATGCTACCTTGAAGAAATAAATAAAAATATCCTTTTACTAGAAAACCAAATGAAAAATCAGTAATGAGCTTTGACAAGCTTAAAAGATATTAAGGTTTTTTTTTATTATTTGAGGGGAGAGGGGAGGTAGAAATTTCTGTGGGCGGGGGGGAGTGGACTAGGCAATTAGATTAAACCACTATAAAAATTGAGATAATGATCATAATATCATGATAATTTTATAGAAAATAAATAATAAAAATTAAAAATTTTATTTTTTAATTAAACTAATGTTAAATGATAAAATTATTAAAAAAATTAATAAAATAATAATTTAAATGAACTCGAGTTAACTTGTTAAATATACAACTAAGATTATTAAACTGAGATGACTTCATAAAAAAAAATTAAAAAACTCAATTTCCAACATATGCAATGTTAAAGGTTAAAATCAAGGAATAAAAAACATATCTATAAGATTTGGGATAACTTTATAAAAAGTAAATTGAAAAAATTACAAAATTCAATTCACAAATAATCTAAAATTAAATGGTGAAATTGAATAAAACAATTGAGATGTTGGAAGGTGAAATTGAAAAAATAAATTAATTTAAAAGACAAAAAAAATCGAATTAACCTGAGTTAACTTTTGAATTCATGAGCCTAATTTCATAGGAAGTAAATTAAAAACAATTACAAAGTCCAATTAAAAAAATATTTAATAGAAAAAAAACTTCATGATCCAGAACATGAGATTGTGACAATTTAATAAAAAATAAAAAAAAAATGTAAAGCATAAGTCTTACAATAACTTAATATTCAAGGATAAGACTAAAAAAAAATTGGATTGTTGAATAGTGAAAATTAAAAAATATCAAAAAAATAATTATACAAAATATTATTTAAATAAATAGTGTTTTATGAGTATGACTATAATTTTTTATTAACCCAAGTTTTGGAAAAATTAAGTAAATACTCTTATAATAAAATACATTGTTATTTGTTTTGTTTTTTTATAATTCGAAGCATAAAAAATACTCTAAAAATAATTATGAAACACCTTAAATTAAAAACTAAATAATCAAAATAAAAATTAAATAAATAATGCCTCAAATCTTTAAATATTTGAAGGTGAGTAACAAATTAGTAGAAGAATTAAAATATTAATATCTTATATCTTTCCGAGTTTGAAAGGTGACAAGATTTACCACTCAACCTTAAGTTTTCTGACAATTTTTTTATATATTACGATAATATTTTTAAAAAATTTTAAATTTTAAAATACTAATAAATCATATTAGGTTATATGGCCTTAAGTTTTTTATATATAGATATAACGCCTCCAAGAAATAGAATTATTATGATGCACAAAATCACAACATAAGGAACTAAAGCATAAAAATAATAAATCTTCATCCATGAATTGTAATATTAAATAAAACCAAATATTGAGTGTGTGATGGGATGAGAGGAGCTCTCACCCAACTTTAATAAAACCTAATCAATTTTATTCATAATTGGCTTTAAATAAAAGTGTTTAATTAGTTTCCCAAACTAAGTCCCAATAAATCCAGTCGTCGTTTAGAAAATTTTCCTTGACCAGTCTAAAGCAAGAGAAAAACCAAATGTAGTGTCGTTCGTTCAGTTCATGCAACGGTCGAATATTTTTTGAATTCTCTGAAATTCTCTTCCACTATATAAATCCAGTCTCTCTCTAAATCTCAACTTTTTTCAATTTCTTAAAAAGAAAAACTCTCTCTTTCTCTTTAGAAACAACATTTTTGTTTTAGCTGTTAAAAATCTCTATATGAAGTTTGATTTTTCATGTGATCATAGCGAATTTCAAATTCGCTATGAGGGAGAGTGTTCATGATACTCAGATTCTCTGTAAGTACCCATCTCTCCTTCTCTTGGTATAATTATACAATTTGTTTTCTAAGGGAGAGTGTCTTTAATATCTTGTGATTCTATGATTTGTTTTGATCATATTCTACCGATTTGCATGTAAACTTTGTCTTGTTTCCCTGATTGATTTCTGGAATTTATTAAGGGGGTGGAGAATTTTCAAAGTTGATGTTTTTTGGATCTTTTAGATTTCAAGGTGCTTATATTCTTTCATTTAATTCTTACTTTTAAAGAATTAGGATTATAAGAACAAGAAACCCTTTAATTGGTTAGATTTTAATTTCACTTCCTATTTAATGGGGTTTAATTTTTTTTAAATTGGTTTCTCATTTTCTTGCAAATTTTTTTACTATAATTTGAATTTTTGTTTATGTTTATGTTTGTGTTATTAACCTCTGTCCATAGCAAAAGAATTCTCTAAGTATCGTATGTTTGAGCTTTCTCCTGCCAGATTGTGTTACCTATTTGCTATCAACAAAATTGTTTGCTTGCTAATTATGTCAATTGGGAGCAGGAAATTGAAATGCTAAAAAATTAACCTTTCCTAATTTTATTTATTTTAAGTTGAAAATGAGTACTTGCATTGCGTATCTTTCCATACAAAATGATCTTAAAAATGGAACTCAATGAAACATGTTTTCTTTCTTCCCTATCATTTTCATGTTTTCTTTCCCATTTAGTTGAGGTGGTTTTTGGTGTAATGAATAATTGATGTTCACTGTACACTTAAAATGGTGGTGTGGCTTATATGTATATATAAACTTTTGTTTTTGGAAATTATGAATCCTGGATTTTCTCATCTTGTAGTATCTACTCTCAGTTTGGGAAACACAGTTTTTTGCTTTTCAGTTCATAAATTTTAGTCTAGTCATGTCTGCTTTAGAGTAAATTGTGGAACTCTGATAATATGAAGAGGCAGTTCTGCAGGATCGTATAGGGATAATATAGGCAACGGTTGCTCATGCAAATTATGACTCATTGATCAGTACATGTTAATTCTTCAACAATCCACTTCTAGGTGCTTGTTGGGTATATCATATTTCTTATAGTATTCAATCCATCAAGTATATCACGGATGACTCAGCTTCGCCACATTTTGATCCAGTCTCTTGGTTAAGGTACTAATAGACAGTTCAAAAGTTTCACCAAGGAAAACAGAACTAATTAAACTGCCAAATTGATGATGTTACATGCCAAACAAAAGTTTTTTTTATCACTATTCAGATAGCGTTTCAGTTGTATCAGAAACCTTTCCTTTTATGGTTCTATTACTTCAGGTAGAAAAGTAGATCAAAAAAAGTTCAGTTGCAGTGTTGGCACGGACTATTCCTTGTTCTTCTACTTTCTGTAATAGTATAGAATTGTTATCAGAAACCAGCAGTTTCTAATTTTTTCAATAACTTGACTCAGGATTTTTTCCCTTTTAGTGAATTGTACTTGAATTATTTATGTTATATTTTTCTTGCCGAGTGTACAAAGTGCTTGGGGATGTCAGCATTTTCATTGTTGGTAAAGATGAGTATGATGAACTTGCTGTAAGTTAAATCATTATCTTTTTTTTCTATGCTTGTTTGTGCAAGGATGCTAGTTTCTGCTTGATACTGAGATCATCTTGAGGTTGAATACTATCCAGCTTGTAAGGCTCTTGGCTACATCTTTTAGTTCAAGACTCGCTATCTGAGTATCAGTTTCTTCTCTGTTGACATAAAATTTCTGACATGCTCTGATGTCTGCTTAGCCTGTCATCAATCACGGCCTATCATTACCTTCCACTAGTATTATTTTTTTGGCAATTCAGTAAAATGAAATGATTTGTTCCATTCTTGCACTGAAAAAGAATTAAAATGATATAAATGAAACCTTTGTTTCCCCTGTTGACGGTGGCATCTCTTTTGGCTGTGGATGTCATCTGTGATGTAAGTGGTTGATGAAATAGGAATTAAAAGGTTTTCTTTGTTGCGATGCTTTTGTTTCAATTAGAAGCGCAAATGCCATATTGCCCTGTCATCATGCTGTCTAACATAAGTAAATTTTTATTGTATATAAAGCGTTAAAGATGTTATCTCATGGAAAATGTAATTATAGAAATTCAACGGTCTGGGTCATGAATATGTAGATTTCATGATAAACCTTTCCTCTCCAACGATCTGTAAGTTCTTCATGGGTGTGTAAGAGGAAACCTTTCCCATAAGAATCTCTTGCTCTTCATTCATAGTGTCAGTTAGTAGTTCAAAATTTAGGTCTTTGGCAAAGAGACAAAATCCAGAACCTTGGAAAAGGTTCATGGGCAGAAGGTAATTGTTTCTTGGTGTATTATTCCATACATTTTGCTTTCATCTTGGAATTTATCTCATTGTAGTATCTTCACCTAATCACGCTAATAATGCTGATGAAGTTTCTGTAAAGATTCTAATTTGACATATATGTGGATTGTGTTATTACACAAAGTGCAAATGTTGCTGTAGGCTCTGAATATGGGTGGCAAAACTTATACCTATAAAGAAGCTAGTTGATGCGAGTGACCAAGGTATGATCTCTTGTTCCATCAAATCTTTTCAATGATGCTAATGACCAAGGTATGCTCTCTTGTTCCATCAAATCTTTTCAATGTTCAAACTGACAAAATTATTTTGAAATGCTAACTTCAGTATGAATTATTTCATAATATTTGAAGTAGTTAGTTGATGCTTATATTTTAGTTGTGCCCTTCCATCCCAAATAGAAATCTAAGTCCTTTCTTCTTTGGTGATTTGAAATGTACAGAAAGATAGCATTTTCTTAGCTCTTATACTTTCAGTGTTGTATGCTGCTGTTAGTTTCGATATTCTTGCAATCATTAGGCTATGACAATTGCATTGAATGAGCTATTTTTTTATGTGAATGTCCAGCCCATAAGCCTCTTTGGTTTCAAATAGTTGGTCTTGGTTGACTTGATTTCCATGTATTCAGAATCTGTTTGAAATTTGTTCTTTGTAAAAAATGTAGTAGCAGGATCTTCGTTTAGCTTTTAGTTTCTGAAACTCCACCATTTATCTTTGAACTAAAATGGTTTCTTAGATTTCCCATGCACTCACCGTTTGCGATGGAGTTATGGAAACTAATTGTGGAACTTGAATACTGCTGCTACTGTTAGCTATAGAGAGTGTAACAAATGGGTTGTATATTTAATTGGCCGGGTCGGGGCCTTCATTCTTCAACCAAGCCAACTGTTTGAAACTGGTCTGTAGTTTGGGCTATATTTTTCAAGTATGTTGAGCCATTGAAGACTGATCACTAACTTGAAAGATGAAGATCTTTTCTAGCTGAGCAGACAAAGGAATAGAAAGGTGAACTTGGATGCTCAAAATATAGCCCAACTACAAGGGTTATGAGTTGGATGTTGCATTTTTCCTTGAGATGTATGGTTTGTTTTACTTCTTTGCTAATTGCGCATCTCAATTCTTCATGCTTCCTTTCTTGCAGCTTTACTGAAGCAGTGTTCTCTGATCTTTGCTTTGCTTGTCTCTGTTTATATTTAGGAAAGTATAAGCAATGTGTTGATGATTTTTGTGCTTACTGGACTTGAAAAGTCTTTCTACACTGCACTACTTTCTAATACATTTTAGGTTAATTTGGGTTTTCAAATCAAGATGTCACAAGTCCTTTTCTTTTTCCTTTTCCTTTTCTTTTTTCCTTTTTCATTTTGATTGTAATAAGATATCAATTTAATTGTTTTGAAACATCAAAAGAACTTCCATCAACTATTTTAAAAAATAAAATTCATTGTTTTTTTTTTTTCTATAACTCCAAGCATAAAAAATACTCTTAAAATAATTATAAAACCCCCTTAAATTAGAAACTAAATAATCAAAATAATAAAATAAAGATCAAATAAATAATGACCCAATTCTTTAAATATTTCAAGGTGAGCAAAAATTAGTTGAGGAATTAAATGATTTGTGCTCTGAATCTTTCAAAGTTTGAAGGTTGACAAGATTCACAATTCATAATATACCTTGTGAGTGCATGGAAAAAAAAATATTTTCTATTATTTCTTTTCATAATTTTTTATTTTTTTAAAAAAAAACATAGTTTTTAAAGCTTAAGGTGATTTATGAAGTTTGTTATATCTAACAAGTATAACTAAATCACATCTCTAATCTATATAAAAAATAAAATGAATCATTTAATATTAATTAAATTTGTAATATGATAAGTTAAGTTATCTTTAGAAGTCCATATTCATTCCATCCAAACAAAACCAGATTTATATACCTCTTCCCTAACTATTTTTCTTTTTTCTTTTTTCATTTTGATTGTAATAAGATATAAATTTAATTGTTTTGAAACATCAAAAGAACTTCCATCAAATATTTTAAAAAATAAAAAATGCTCTTAAAATAATTATGAAACTCCCTTAAATTAGAAACTAAATAATTAAAATAATAAAATAAAGATTAAATAAATAATACTTCAATTCTTTAAGATTAAATAAATAATTCTTCTATTCTTTAAATATTTCAAGGTGAGCAAAATTAGTAGGTGAATTAAATGACTTGTGCTTTAAATCTTTCAAAGTTTGAAGGTTGACAAGATTCATTATTCAAACTTAAGTTTTTTTCTATATACTTGGTGAGTGCATGGAAAAAAAATAATTCTATTATTTCTTTTCATATATTTTTTTAAAAGCTTATTTTGTAGAATCCCCATTTAATTTGAATGAAAATGATCAAAATAAAGAATTATATTATTAATGCTTTAAGATTCTTGAAGGTAGTATAAAAATAAAAAAAGAAAGTAAAAAATATTTCTGAACATGTTAGTAAGTGTGTTAGTTATATCTCATATTTTGCATTTAAAATAAATATTAAGTTCAAGAAGACTTTGAGATTTTTTGAATGAAATGTGAAATGATACTTATTAATAAAGAATTAAAGATATTTATTTATTTATTTATTTTAAAAGAAATTGAGAATTTTGCTTCAAACTTGATCAATGATTTTTATGCTTGATATTTAAAAAAAATTTCATTTAAACATTATATTTATAGGTAGATTAAATAAATTGGAATATGAACTTAAAATCATAAATTTGCATTTGAGCCACAACTCCAGTCATTGAAAAATTGACATATAATGTTAATTCCAACTTCATCATCACTGACCCACAACTTCAATCTTCAAAGATATTTCTTGAAATTTTTAGTAGTTTGTTCTTTGTTTTCTTGTAGCTTTTAAATCTTGTTTTTTCCCTTAAATATTAATAATGGTCCTTAAAGGAGTTGTTGATGGAAAAATCAACTCAATAAAACAAAGCCAAATAACCAATAAACTCAAACAAATTCTAAAAAATGTTCAATTGAATAAGCAGATTAAATCATTCCTTAAAAGTCTATCCATTCATATAAATTGTTGATTTTATAAAAACAAAATCTTGAGGTTTTTCATTCGAATTGAACGTTGGATAAATAGTGTGGGAAGCAAACCACATCACCAAAATCATCTAAAGTAAAATGTTGATCGAAGAGTAAATTAATCAATTAATTGGTTATTATCATCATGAATTCATGTTTTATAGGTTTATTTATTAAAATAAAGACTTAAATGGTTAATACCTTAAATTTTAAGATTTTTGAAGGTAGTATAAAAATAAAAAAGAAAGGAATAAGACATAAATTTAAGGTTAATTTGGGTTATCAAATCAAGATTTCACAAGTCCTTTTCTTTCATTTTGATTGTAATTAGATATAAATTTAATTGTTTTGAAACAACAAAAGAATTTCCATCAAATTATTAAAAAAATAAAATTCATTATTATTTGTTTTGTTATCTATAACTCCAAGCATAAAAAATACTCTTAAAATAATAATGAAACCCCCCTAAATTAGAAACTAAATAATCAAAATAATAAAATAAAGATTAAATAAATAATGCCTCTAATCTTTAAATATTTTTAAGAAAAGCAAAAATTAGTAGATGAATTAAATGATTGATGCCTTAGATCTTTCAAAGTTTGAAGGTTGACAAGATTCACAAGTCAACCTTAAGTTTTCCATTATACTTGCTGAGTATAGGGGGGTAAAATATTTTCTATTATTTATTTTTTATAATTTTTTTTGTTTTTAAAATATTTTTTATTTTTTATAAGTTTTCAAAATATTAGGTGATTTGTGAAGTTTGTTATATCTAACGAGTATAACTAAACCACATTTCGAATCTACAAACAAAAAAAAAATCATTTGATAGTAATTAAATTTGTTATATGATAAATTAAATTATCTTTAGAAGTCAATATTCATTCCATCTGAACAAAACTAGACTTATATATCTCTTCTCTAGCTTTTTTTTTTTAAAAAAATATAGAATCCCCAATTAATTTGAATTAAAATTATCAAAATAAAGAATTACATGTTGATACCTTAAATCTTAAAATTCTTGAAGGTAGTATAAAAATAAAAAAAATAAAAAAATATTCTTGAACGTATTAATAAGTTTGTTTGTTATATTTCATATTTTACCTCCAAAATAAATATTAAGTTCAAGAGACTTTGAGATTTTTTGGATGAAATGCTGAATAATATAATTACTAGTAAAGAATTAGAGATATTTTCTCCCTTTTTATTTTTTCCATTTGCTTTCTTTAAAAGAAAATGAAAATTTTACTTCAGACTCGATCTATGACTTTCATGCTTTGTGTTTAAAGTCTATTGTTCTAATTAAAATATTATTTCATTTAAACATTATATTTATAGGTATAACAAATGTATTGGAATATAAACTTAAAATTTTAAATTTTTATCGACCCACAACTCCAATCACTAAAAACTTTACATATAATGTTAGTTTCAGCTTCATCATCATTGACCCACAACTCCAATCATCAAAATATTCCTAGAAATTTTTTAGTAGTTTGTTCTTTGTTTTCTTTAGCTTTGAATCTTAGTTTTGCCCTTGAATATTAATAATTTTCCTTCTAAGAGTTGTTGTTGGAAAAATCAAATAGTGGCCAGGTTAAAGGGTGAACCATCCTATAAAATGTATTTTTAGGTAATAAGATTTTCTTTTAAATATATTTGGATATACTAACTAGAAGAAATAAATAAGAATATCTTTTTACAAGCAAACCAAATGAATTAATTTTACAAAATTTTTTAGGTCTTTTATTTAATAAACTTTCAATGGGATATTCTATGACTTTAAATTAATTTTATAAAAATTACATATCATTTATATTAACATTAGAGAAAGCAACAAACTCAAATGTTATCTCTTTCTAGGATCACATGTCAAGACCTGAATGTGAATGTGTAACTATTAAGTTCTAACTATTTTAGGGTTACTTGACTATAATAGTCCTGAAAAAGTCCCTTTAAAATAAAAATTAAATTATCAAAATAATAAAATAAGAATTAAATAAATAATACCTTAAATTTTAAAATCAATAAAGTTAGCAACAAATTAGTAGAAGAATTGAATGATTGATGCCATAAATCTTTTAAAATTTGAAGGGTGGCAAAATTCATCATTAAACCTTAAAATTCATCAATAAGGTTGCCATAAATCTTTTATTTGAACATTTGTACTATTTCTCAAATCTACTTAGTAATACTAAATTTTAATTTTGTAAGAACGCAATTTTAATATAGTAGGATTGCACTTAATCATAATAAGAATATGATTTGGACATCAATTCTAATATAATATTTAAAATAGACCTTTGAAAAATGTCATTTTATATTCAATTGGATATAATGCTAGCTTCAGCTTCATCATTAAAATTTTAAATTTTGAGTTATAAATTTGGTCTCTTAGTGTTTAGATAAATTTACATATCCAAATACTGTTTTAATAATTCGAATTTATAGTCATCTTTATAGATATTTGTCGCTTATATTTCTTAGTAACTTATTCTTTGCTTTCTTTATCTTTAAATCTTGGTTCTGCCCCTGAATACTAATAATGCTCCATGTAAGAGTTGTTAAAAGAAATAATTAATGAAACAAAACCAAAGAACTAATAAACGGAAACAAATTTGAAAAAAAAATCAAAAAAAATATTTAAAGAAAAAAATAAAACAATCTTTAAATTTTCTAAAATTATTTTTTTCTTTAAATATTTTTTTGGATTTTTTTTTAATTTTAATGTGCTAATATTAAAAATAAAATTTTAAAAAAAATATTATTTTAATATATTTTTTTAAAATACCTTAAAAAATAACCATTAGCAATAAAAAATAGGATCTTAGCGAATGCTTTGAGTTTTTGTTCTATAAATTTAATTACCATTTAAGTTATCACAATTTTATTATTGTTATAAAGTTTAACAAACATCGAAATCATACACTACAATGCTTCAAGATTAATTAGATTAATTTAGGTGTTATAGTTGCAATTGTTTCTTCAAGATTTAATTTAAGTGTTATGGTTATTATAGTTTAATTGTCATTAATGTATTTGCGAATGTGAATGTATGTATTATGCATATGTATATATGCATGTATTTAATTGTTTTCAAAGGGTCTACATTAAAGAATATTAACATGCAAGAAAAAATAGGATATAAAATATTATCATTTTCAAACTATAAGATCATTAATATAATTCAATTTAATTTTTAATTTACGGATTTCAAAGTTTAATTTGAGTCATAAACCATTAAATATATTTCTAACTTAACTTATTTTTCTCACAAGTTATTTATCATAAGTTATGTTTAAAAAACTTTTAATTATTAGAAAGTCGTCCATTAATACATACATACATACATACATACATATACATATATATGTGTGTGTGGAATGAAAAGGGTTTGGTTTCAGCAATACCAATAAGTAGAAGAGTTAACTGACTAAATATTCATACTTGAGGGACTGAAAGCAACTCCTACCGTCTTATAGTTCATGTTAGAGACGACATGTCGCCTCGCACACCAGCGTCAAGTCAGCGTTAGAAGCGCGTTAGAACCCCCCCCCCCCCCCCAAAAAAAAAATCGCCAAATTATCACAATTCCTAGCTTTTCTTCTCTCAAATTCAAAATTTTATAAGGGTTTCTGTAAAGAATGCCGCAAAGACACTCAAAAAACAACAACGATTTAGCTTTTTTCACGTATGATGAGAAGAGAAAGTTAGGGTATGGGACACAAAAGGAGAGGCTTGGAAAGGATTCGATCAAGCCATTTGATGCTTGCTGTCTCTGCTTGAAACCATTTATAGATCCAATGTCTTGTCAAAAAGGTCATGTCTTTTGTAAAGAGTGCATCTTAGAATGCCTCTTAGCCCAAAAGAAAGACATTCAAAGGTAATAGCTACTTGGGTTCCTTTTATTTTTTTACGAATTCATTTGCGTTTTTGTTTAATGATTTTTTTGTTTTTTGTTTTGATTTTCATGTTGGTAACAGAGGAACTTGTTTATTGAATTCTGGGTTTTGTTTTATATAGATGATGGAGTTTGGTTTTAGCAATGTTAAATGCTTATCTCTGTAAGGTTTTGTTTTGATGGCAATTTGTAGTGAAATTTGAGCTCAATTAAGTAGAATTTTGAGTTTAGTGTGAAGTTGGGAACTGAAATTGAAATGAGATGTGAGAGATCATTGTTTAAATTTTGTCTGGAAGGTTGAAATGTGAGTTGGAGGTTAAATTGGTAAGTTTTGTTGTGGCAGGCCATGCTTTTGTGTAGTCTGGACTGCCATAATCTACTTTTAGAAGTTCACTTGTGTGCATGTATAATACTTGGCTCCTTCTTTCCTGATTATTAGTTAACGATTTAAGATGTGAAGATATTGGTCGTTGTACTTCATGGGAAAGATTTAGAGGGAAAAATGGTCATGTGACAATTTTATTTTAGACCTCAATTGGAACTGGCTTTTAGTGCAATTTGTTCCCCTTTCTTTTATTGTTATGGACTGAAAGTAGGCAGATTGGAACTTTAATTAAAGATAAGAGAGCCTATGCTAGCTCAGCCTTTTTACCTGAAGGAAAGACAGTTTCCTGCGTTGTTTTTGCCTGTTTTGATGTAGTGTGTTATCTTCTTTTATTCTTCACTGTACCAATTTTGTAATGAGAAGTGTGTTTTTCTGTTGTCTGCCAGGAAGCTAGCTTCCCATGAATTGCAGAAGAAACAGGAAAAGGAGGAGGAAGCAGAGAAGTTGATGTCGCAGAAGGCCAGAGAGCTTGATGCATTTGATCAGCAAAATCATGGTGCAGTTCCACAGTACAGCGATAGAAACCACAGCCAAGACAAGAATGGTTTCCATGGGGCAAACAGTGTGAAGGTCACTTCGTATGAAGAGGAAGCTCTCCGGACAATGAAAGCATTTTGGCTGCCCTCGGCCACGCCTGTTGCTCCGGTTAAAGTGGATGCCCCTTCCACAAGCACTGTCTGCCCAGAAGGCAAGGAAAAGCTCAAGCTGAAGAGCCTGTTCCCTGTCTACTTCACAGAAGACACCAGTGAAAAGAAATCATCCAGTTCTCTTGATAAGACCTTCATTTGTCCTAGCTGCAAGGTCACTCTCACCAATACGCTCTCACTGGTGGCATTAAGTTCTTGTGGTCATGTCTTCTGCAAGAAGTGCGCTGACAAATTTATGGCTGTTGACAAGGTTTGTCTGGCTTGCAGTAAGGGTTGTAAAGAGCGCAATTTGGTGAACTTGGAAAAAGGCGGAACAGGGTTTGCTGGCCACGGTGATCACCTTGTGGCAACAGACTTCAAGCATCTGGGTAGCGGTTCAGGATTGGGACTTGTGAGACCAGCCACGAAAACTTAAACTCCAAGCAATTGTACAATATAGTAGTCTTGTTGTAGTTTCTTTTGCATCATCATAAACGGCAAACCGAGGTCCTTTTGCTTTAGATGGTCATCCACTCGCTTTGCAGTGTGATGTGTTGCTATGAGTTTGTTTACATTAAGATAACCACTGGTGATACAATTTTTTTTTTTTTTTGGTGAATGCCATAAACCAATAACTAGACTGAAAATGACCTCGATTGGGATTGTAGTTTATTATCGCCAAAATATGCATGGCTGCATGGTTTTGCAAGGCCATGGAGGGCATGGTCTGTTCTTTCCCTGATGCTATCATTTTTGATTGGTTGTAGTTATCAATCTTGATGTGGAAATTAACCCGATCAAGAAGCGAGATTCCTGATCAAGAAGTCAGATTTCGGGTTGCATAGGTTGATGACGATTAATATAGATCAAGTTGAAAAAATTAAAAAATAATATTTAAAATTTTAATATTTTATATAAAAAAATTAAAAAATAATTCATGCAAATATAAACTATATATAAACCTGTTCCTGTTTGCAGCCCTTTGTGAAATCAGGCAACAGCATCCATGATACATGCCTGGCAACAGTATTATAATTATTTTCCTTTGATTTTGTCAACTTGGTACGAAATGGCTCTTCGCACATGGGTTTGTTGAGAAATTGAGAGGGGAGACTTGAGAGTTGCCCAAAAAGGCGACCTTTATTGGGAACCTGAAGCTTATCTTAGCAAAAAAGACAAAACCTTAAGCAGGCATGACTTTTTGAAGGTCCCACCACCATGATCCGCACCAGCTTGGGCTGCCATGGATGGAAAGAATTTCCCCACTGGTGAGGTAGACAGAGAGTGCTGATGATCGTTATCTTAGCAGCAGAAGATTTGTTTGTTAAATTATGGATGGCATCTGATTAGGCATATACGTGTAACGCAATGGGCGTGGCCTGGTGGCCGGTGGACACCAGACGGCGCGCTGTCTTTTGCCCTCCACTCAACCTGATACCTAATTTTACTTCGAATTAAAGAAAAACACATTCCGCCACCAATTTTAGTGAACCAGAGTGATGTCAAAAGGCCTAAAAGTTGGATGTTCTCTTTCATGTTCAATGGACGAAAAGGTGATCACTTGAAAGAATGGAAATCATAATTTTATTTTAATGGTTGATTCATTTGCAAACTTGTTTTCATTTTTCACGCATTGGGATAATTCAGATTTTTTTTTTAATATTTTTTATTAAAATATATTAACATAATTTTTTAAGTTTTTTTTATTTTTAATATCAACGTATCAAAATAATATAAAAATACTAAAAACTATTAATTTTATATATTTTTAAAAATATTTCAAAGCAGCAATAATATTTGGATATTTATATATTTTCCAAACAATCCCTCAATTATTTTTCAAATGGTTCATATAATAATTGGTTTGGTATATTTCTATTTTTTTTCATTTTTTGTTAGGTTTAGACCGAAATTATAAGATTCCTTCTTAAAAACTAATTTCAAATCAAGCAAGAAAACAAACAAAAAAGATTTCAAAATAAATTTTTTCATAGTTTTTATTTTTAGTGATAACATTTTTGATGTTAAAATATGTATTAGATAAAGCAAAATTTATCTTTAATTTAGGGTATTTAAAACATATAAATTCATGTATTATTTAGGGTATTTAAAACATATAAATTCATATCAATTTAATATGTGTATAAAAATCTATTCATTTAAGAATTATAGTTTCAAGATTAAGAACGTGTTTTGTATTGTGTTTTAAAAATATTTTTTAAAATTAATATATTTTTAATATTTTTAAATTATTTAATTATTTTAATATACTAATTTTAAAAATAATTTTTTAAAAATAAAAAATATTATTAGTATATTTTTATAAATAAAAAAAACTTTAAAACACAATCATTACTATATCCCTAAACACACTCTAAAATTAAAATTAAATAAGGGAGAAAAACTAAGCATCTAGACTTACTAATTGCAATTAACAGATAGTAATCACTCTTCTAAATTTCTCACATGAAAAACTCTCTCCCCACTTTGCCTAACACCATTCTATATTTAACCAATAAAATTGCTAATTGGGTTGTTGATAATTAGGTTAACTATTAATGGCATTTCATTAATCTAAACATAATCACCCAAAGCCTTATTTTCGGAAAATAATCTGATAAAATATAATCATGAAATCCCTTTTCATATTTTGATGGTTTCAGATTTTTCTGACAATAAGACAGTGTAGACCGCTAGATTGGATAGGAGAGAAGAAGTTGGTGGGATCAAATTATTACGTGGCAGCCGTTTCACCGTCCAATAATGCAATCGGGTCCCACTTTCCATTTATTCCCCGCCCAGCTAGAAGAAAGAGAACCCTCTCTTAAAAAAAAAAAGAACCTCAAAAAGCAACGGTCTTCATAGATAGGAAGCAAGACGAATCATAGTTTAGCATCCATACATTAAAGAATGTTTCACTTTAGTCCCTATAGTGTAATATTTTTATACATTTACTAGGTTCTAAAAAGTTTAATCAATTCTAACCATGAAATATCTAAGAAAAAAATAAATTTTAAATTAAAGAGTAATTTGGCTATAAACTATGCATGTACAATGTTGTCATCACCTTTAATAATTATTTGAAATCTCATGTGATATTTGCCATCAAACATTACGATAATAAATTTATTATTGAGATTAAAAAGTATAATTTAAAATTTCAAATAATATTAAGAAACAAATGATCCTATAATAAACTCATATATAAAAACAAATTATATTGTTTGACATTGTATTTCAACCTGTATTTTGGTGTGTTTAACATAAAAATATTAAATTAATATTTTCTAATAATTTTAATTTTTTCATATATAAAAAAATAAAAAATATTTTAATATATTTTCAAATGAAAAATAATTTTACATCACATTACAAGACACACAATATATATGCATGAAAAAAGAGAGAGGAAAAGATGGAGAACATGTGGGTAACATTAGGTAGGTAACAACCAGGGATGGATTTTAAAATTTTAAGAAGTAGAGAGCTAATAAAAATATATTTTAAACTGTAGAGGTTAAAGTAGAACATTTTTTATTTCCTAGGGACTAAAATAGAGTTTTCCCTCTAAGAAACAAAATAGAAAATACATTGCATTTGCATTTATAAAAGGAGGGATGCCTTTTTAATACAGAGGATAAGAACAAAAGAGAAGACAGAGAGAAAGGGAAACTTTGGTGTGTTTGTTTGTTAACTGGTAAGAGATTTGTCTAGTGTTCTCTGTTTTTAGAAATGGGGGATTTGGAAAAGCAAGTGGTGGTGAATGGAGGGAAGGAGGAGGCAGAGGAAGAGCAGAAGCTGTTAATGGAAGGGATGAGTGTTTTGGATTTTGATATGTTGTGTTCTACTGTGGCTATGCAAACACAAGGCAAATATTGGGCCAAACTTGAAACCATTGAAGAAGAAGACGATGATTTGAATCGTTACAATAATGGAGGTGGTGGTTTCAGGATGTGGGAAGGTGAAGTTCTTGATTGCTTTGATGACCGCCGCATTGCCATTGAATCTCTTAGGTATTCCTCTCTCTATCTCTCTCTCTCTTCTTTCTAAGGGTTCCATGATTAGAATTTAGAAGGAGAAGTTAAACCTAGAAAAAAATGATGGAACTTTTCATTTTTTATTTTTTGTTTGGTTTTGTTGTGTTCTTGCTATTATTGCTATGCTTTAAATTTAATGAAATATGATTTTAGTTAGTTGACGTTTGTGTGGAGGATTTTAATGTTAATGGGTTTTGGGAGTTCAATTGGATATGAAAATTTTATGCTGGCCGCTTTAAATTTTTATTAAAGAAAAACTCAGTAAAGTCTTGGTTTCTACATGTTGCTACTTGTAATAAATTTATGTTATATGAGGTGAAAATTATGTTAGGAGCTTTAGATGTCTACTCGTGTAGTTTTCTTTAGAGAAATTGTTTTTGTGCATATTGATTTTAATTTTCTGGGTGTTAAGACTTGAGGCAATGCTCTAAAGGGAATTTATTTATTTTTGTGTTATGGTGAATTATGTTCTATGTTGATTTACAGTCAATTATGCTGTCTTTGGGTCATCGAACATAGAGTTCTTCAGGAGAAAAAGGATTCTTCCATTTTGTTTTATTGATATGATGTGTTTGAATTTTGATTTGACTTTCAACTTACTGTGTATGTGATGTTGCAGCTGTCCATGCTATAGATTTGGAAAGAACATGAGACGAGCTGGTTTTGGTTCTTGTTTTCTTCAGGTGGCATTTTCTTGCAATTCTTTAAATTTTAAGAATTTAGGAAACTAGAGCAAGACTTTGGCCCTTACAAATCTGACATGGGATCCTTATGTGAATTAAAATTTCTGAAAATTCATAAATGTCATTTTGCAGGGAATCGCATATTACATTCTTGGTCTTGGTGCCCTGCTCAACTTCATTGCCTTTATTGTGACGAAGCGACGCTGCTTTCTGTACTTATCAGTTGTATTTACCTTCTCATTAGGAGTATATTTGGGTTTCTTCCGCACAAAGATGAGAAAGAAATTTAATATCAGGGTGAGCATTTATGTCTCACTATGTTTTAACTTCTGCTGATTATTTGATATAGTTGCAACATGAGATGGCTATATTCTTAGAGTTTTGCTTTCTTGTTTTATCTTTTAAATTATGACTGCAGCTATATTCACGTTTGTATTTGATATTCAGATTAGCTAGCTATCCCCCTTTTTCAATCAAACTTCGACCATTCAATACACTGTGCTGTGAATTGTCAAATGTAATGGGAATTTGATGGAAGACCTACAATCATAAGTGTTCAAAGGTTACTGGCTATTGTTTGTGTTTTTACCAAACTAAACACATATGAGGAACCAAGCTTCTCTCAAGCAGATCTATTTTTCGGTTTGATTTAACACAATCCACATGTAGATTATGGAAATATTTCCTCTTTTCAGTGAGGTGTTATTTATTAGTTATTCAAGGCTTCTTGATCCTTTACTTTTGTTTCTGAAATGTTCGTCTTTGAGATTATAAGTTGAAGCTAAATCACAGACTAATTTTTTTCTTTTACGAATGTGTTCATTTCAGGGTAGTGATAGTTTCTTGGATGATTGCATCTACCATCTGATCTGCCCATGCTGCACATTATCCCAGGTTTGTTTACTGAATAATGTTCGTTTACTACCAGCCTAAGTATAAATTTTGATTGTTGTTAATTATAGCCATGCACTTGACGTTTCTGAGACCTAATTTTAAGCATTTCTTCTATAATGGAGCAGGAATCGAGGACATTGGAGATGAACAATGTCCAAGATGGTACCTGGCATGGCCGGGGTGACACTATATGTGTGGGTAGTTATAGTGAAGGAAACAATGTGTTCCTGGAGCTGCACCCACCGCCTGCTGTCACAACCACCTCCCCTGATGTTTGCAGCATGCAAAAAAATACCAATGTCAGTGACCAACCTTCGACTTGAGATGTTTGGGCTTGAGACCTTGATCTCTGAATCAACGTTGTATGAGCTTCCACATGATTTATTTCCTGAAGAAAAGGGTGATATGCAGGCTGTATCACCCAATCTTGTTTACAAGAAGAATCAGAGGGCAGCGTTGAGCATTTGCTGCCCATACTCAGACTGCTGCCTTTTCAAATCAGGTAAGATAACCTGTTTGCGAGTATCTGATGAAGAAGATGTTTGCAGTCCATGCAGACAACGGAGATGAACATTGTTGGGTTATTGGTTAGACCCCGGTTCTTACTGTGCTTTGTTTAGTGGTGGAGGTTGTAAATATTGTAGTCACATTTGTTCTTTGGACTTGAAGCAACACTATTTATTTCACGGTGGCCGAGTTTGATTTATTTGAGTTTGTAAAAATCAAGAGTATTAGCAATCTTGGGTTGTCTTCCCTAAAAGCTCTCTCGATGATAGCTTACAAATTGGCCTGTTGGATCCTCACTGCAAAAGCAGTTTTGTGCCGAGTAGCTCACAAATTGTTCAACTAACGTAGCTAGCATCAAATACTTGCTTCTGCCATGCGAGCATGATTCCGAGGCCCGAGGGCATTTTAGATGATGAAATGCAGTGCCTCACACAAACATGATCAAGGTACAGAAAGAAACCTTTAAAGCAAAGCATTTAGGTTCCAAATTCTATTTCCTCTCTAAGATCTTGAATCTCGAACACCTCATTCCTGAAGTCATGTTTTGAAGCCATACTTGCACGTTGGAACTCCACTGAAATTTTGCTCTCGTGGTTGAATGATTCTTTTCAGTATTTTAGGACAAAAGAGGAATGGCTGAATACACTGGACCCCAACACATGTTTACGCCAGCTAACCACTACCGGGTCTTAATTATCCTGGTTTCTTCTTCTTCTTCGTTGTCGTCGTCTTCGTCAATATCGTTGTCTTCTTAGATATTTCAACAGTAATCACTAAAACAAAAATGTTCTTGTTCATTCAAGTTTGAAAACGTGTTGAATTAAGAACACTAAAGGTGTGTTTGGGGTTCCAAAATATTGAAATTTTTTTAAATAATTTTTTTTTGATGTTTTGAGAATGTATTGATGTTAAAAATATTTTTTTTAAAATTTTTTTTTTTTATTTTAATGAATTTCTAAATACAAAATACTTTAAATACCACTGCCACCATAATCCCAGATAATTCCTAATACGTTGCTAGAATGTTGACTGTTATTAAAAATTATACCTTCATACATGCATTTGATGTAAACTTTCAATTAATATCAAACCTGTTATGCATTCCAAGCATATAAATGAGCACATATAATTAAACTTGAATTATAAAAGATGATAATATGCATCCTATCCTATTTTATATATATATTACAGTTATAAGGTACATACTTGTTGAAAACATCAGAATCATAATTAGATGACAATCAATTGTACTTAAAGATCAATTCTTAATATTTAAGGTTTTATTGCTCCTTCCTTCATGCTAATAGAATGAATGTAATAAGCTTTGTAGGATTTTAACATCACCATTTTATTTAGTTACATTGCCAAACAAGGTCCATGAATTCCAGGAAATACAACTCAATATCTCTTTACAAAAAATTAAAACTTAAGCTATAGAAAAGAACAAAAAGAGGCAAAAGAGACTAGATAAAAGAAAGAAAGAAAAAAGAAAAAAAAGCAGAGATGAGGGTTCGAGAGATACAAGGTATGCAGAACATTTCCTATTCGACCTCTTTTTATACTATTTTTGTAACCAAAATTGATACGTAATTAATAATTAAAGTGGCTAATTCTCGCTATTTTGCCATAGGATGGATGAAGAAAGATTTATTGTATTTTTTTATTCTGTCACAGACATAATTAATTACAAATGTGAGTACATGGTATTTATTAAACTACATGGCATGCCAGCGGGCTTACAGGCTAAATATATTTAATAATATTATAATTACAAATCAACACTAAATAAATAATAGAGATAGAAGGAATGTAAAAAAATCAAAAAATATATTTTCATTACAACCATAATTATCAAACTCGATCTAGGGATTGATCCGGTAAAAGAGTTGAGTCCTAACTTACATGGATTGACTCTAGTTAAATAAGAGAAATTAAATTTTTTTTTTTGAAATTTTAATATTATATATAAAAAAATTAATAAATAATCCATATAGATATAAACTATTAACATAAAAATTAAGTTTAAAAGATTACCCCAAAAGCTTTTTTATTCTATATTGGAAAGATAATATCTTATTATTTTAAATTGAAGTATTTAAACCAAAAAGATTTTTTTATACCATATTGAAAAAATATAATTTTTTTTATTGTGAATATAGATTACATATATTAAAGGACTTCAAATCTTATATTAAAAAAATAAAACATTCTTCTAGTATTTATATAATGAAGTTTCAAATGAGTTAGTAATTAATTGAAAAATATATATAAAAAAGATCTTTAGATAGGAGGAAAAAAATAAAAAAAGAGATCTTACCAGGTTTTTATCGCTGCTGGGTCCTACTGACAACAATACCTAACAGTAATGGGTCCTGTTGGCAGTAGGATCCACCATTGCTAGGTTCTAGTGACAACAGGGTCTATCTATAGTAGATCCTGGCAAAATCAGGGTCCAACTTTAGTGGGTTCTGCTGGTAGTTAGGTTTGTAGCAAGGCCCACCATAGTCAGGTCCTAGTGGTAGCAGGGTCCAACTTTAGTGGGTCCTACTTACAGCTCTGGGCCCATCATTGGTGGGCCATGGTTGTAGAAGAGTCTATTTTTAGTGGGTTTTGCCCACTGCTCTGAACCCACCGTTGCTGGGTCTTAGTGACTGCAATACCTAGCAAAAGTGGGTCATGCTCGCAGCTATGGGCCTACTGTTGCGGGATTATAGTGGAAGCATGACCCACCTTTAATGAGTCCTTCTTTAGCTGGGCTCACCTTTGTTGGGCCTGTTGGCAGTAGTGGGTCCTGTTGGCAGTAGGATCCACCATTGCTAGGTTCTAGTGACAACAGGGTCTATCTATAGTAGATCCTGGCAAAATCAGGGTCCAACTTTAGTGGGTTCTGCTGGTAGTTAGGTTTGTAGCAAGGCCCACCATAGTCAGGTCCTAGCGGTAGCAGGGTCCAACTTTAGTGGGTCCTACTTACAGCTCTGGGCCCACCATTGGTGGGCCATGGTTGTAGAAGAGTCTATTTTTAGTGGGTTTTGCCCACTGCTTTGAACCCACCGTTGCTAGGTCTTAGTGACTGCAATACCTAGCAAAAATGGGTCATGCTCGCAGCTATGGGCCTACTGTTGCGGGATTATAGTGGAAGCATGACCCACCTTCAATGAGTCCTTCTTTAGCTGGGCTCACCTTTGTTGGGCCGGTTGGCACCTAGATTTGTTATTATTGGGTCTGACAGCTGTGCCAAGCTCAATAACCTTGGGTCTGGCTATGGAGTCAATTTCAATAAACTTAGATCTTGGTAGAAACACTCAACAACTAGGTATCCATTTTGGCCTAACGCTGTTAGGCAGCAGGTCCCACTATCATTGGATTATGCTTTGCAAAAACACCCATTTAGCTGGGTATCCATCTAGATCTTATGCTGCTGGGAAATAAGGCCCAACATTATTAGGTCATCCTTGATAAAAAAAACCTAGCATTATTGGGTCATCCTTGTTAGAGTGACTCGGAGTAAATACATAAAATATATTATGTGAAAAAAATTTATTTAGAGCTCCATCAACTTTAATATGATAATATAAGAATTATAAATTTTCTACTTAATGCTTTTATTATGAAAAAAAATTTAAGAGGAAAAAACAATTTTAATTTGAAGTAAAGAAAAAAAATATACCTTTTATTTTCCAAAGCATTTTTGAAAGGGAAAAAAATATTATTTAATAAAAAAATTTAACCCAACCTCAAATGAAAAAAAAATCACCACCTAATTTTTGTACAAAAAAATTCTCATCTATTTATTTACTTTATATAGTATGAAAAAGAAAAAAAAAATTGAAGTAATGAGTCCAACTAGGGGGCAGGATCTAACTCTAACAGGTTCAACATGATCCAATACTATTAAGTCCTACTGCAACGACCTAACAACCCTTTAGACCCAAGGCATGCAGTTTTGCAAACCTACTTGTAGGTCTGTAGCCAGGTGCACAAGCTGACCCTATCACCTAGGTTATGACAGCCCAACATCAGGTGTTTATATCTTGGGACACAACCCCACCCTCATTTAACCTTTAAACTCACTATGTTAGGACCAAGGGAAATGGGTCCTATGTGATGATCTAATTCTCTTGGGTCCTGCGTGAAAACATAAGATTTTAGGACATTAAATTTCTAAATATTATTATTTGTATTATAATTAGAAGTATTAATATTAAAAATAGTATTATTTGTGTTGCAAATATTATTATTTTCATTGTAATTAATATTATTAATAAAAAAAATTAATAGATTTGGAAAATAATATTATCAATATTGAAAAACAACTATAAATTTGATTTGAAGTATAAAATTAAAAATTACTATTATTGTTATTATTATTATTAATATTTTTTAAAAAAATACTATTATTACTATTGAAGAAAAATCATAATTTTTTTTTTTAAAATATAAGCTTTGGATCTAAACGTGAATTGGGTCTTGACGCAAGATCTATTAGCCTTGGGTCTGGACGCAAATACATCACCAATAGATCCGGATCTTAGGTAGCAGGTCTACAGACCCCCGGTGTGATATTCTGCACTCAACATGTGGGTCTATAGATCCCATAATTTTTTTTTTAAAATATAAGCCTTGAATCTAAACGTGAATTGGGTCTTGACGCAAGATCTATTAGCCTTGGATCTGGACGCAAATACATCTCCAATAGATCCGGACCTTAGGTAGCAGGTCTACAGACCCCGGTGTGATATTCTGCACTCAACACGTGGGTCTATAGATCTAGGTGGGCGATTCAGCAGATCCAGTGTACGGGTTTACAGACCCAACCGCGTGGTTTTGTAGATCTAGCGTGTGGGTCTGGCCTTAGTGCCATGGGATGACAACCTCAGCATTAGGTGTCTATGACATGGGGCATAACCCCCACCCCTTGTTGTCTATGGAATTCTCTATGGCAGGGTATGATAGTCTTAATACCAGTTGCCCGCAGCCTGGGACTTGTAATCCCATCATGCCTCACCAAAATTTGCACTGATTTTTTTTTTTCAAATCATCCCTTTAATGCTAAATGCATCCTAATAAAAGACAACTCTATCTACCTGTAGTTTTTGCAACTCTTCGTAGCAATGACAGCTTTATCATTATATTTTTTCAATATAAGACTTTTGCTAACACTGTGTCCATCCACGGTGAACAAGACTTTCCCCAAATAGATTTAGCTTTATGTTAATTGCACATGATGTTGTATGTTTTAAAAGAAGCAAATATTGACTTTTCATAGCTATAGGATTTCTCATTCAATTATCTTTCCATAGTTACATGATTCTTTGTTTATGAAGGCTGATTTGTCTCTAATTTATCAAGACTGTAAGGAGACTCTATTCCTATATTCAAGGCTGTTGTAGTTGCCATGTACGATGAGTTACTATTTTGAAATGAAGTAGCCGTTGGAGTGTTATCCCTGCAATCCTGGATGTTGGCGTGATAAATGCTGATCAAGATTGCTGAGAGAGCTGTAATAGTCGTGGTGTCTGCTGAAGGTGCTGCAGAGGGTGTAATCGTTGTGGTGCTGCTTTAGAGGTTGTAATCGTTGTGGTGGTAGTGCTGTTGTCTGCTAAAGGTGTGACGCAGCTTCTGTTGGTGCTGCTGTGTGGCTGCTAATATTAACTGCCCGCCATAAAAAGAATAAAAACCTGACATTACTTTGCCTTGAAAACCAACATATTTCCTTTGAAAACTATTTAGAGTCCTTATTCATAAGTTGCATATATAAATGTACTGATAAAGAATAATTCTTAATGGATGAAGAATTATTTATAATAAATATAAATTGAAGTTCAAAATAAATTAATAAAAAATAAACATAAACTTAAGCTCGAGTCAAGTGAGTGTGACTTAAAGATCAAAAACCACTTTGTTTAGACTCATTTATAATTCTTTAATTTTTTACTATAAACTATAAAACAATTTTGTAATTTTTTCTTATGGGATAAATGATTTTTTACAAAAAAATATTAACTAATGGTTTTTTAATATTAATTTTTTATTTATCTGTAATTTATTTTAGTTATGTCAATATTTTATGTTAAAAAATTTTAGTTATTTTTTTTAATAAAACTTTAACTTTAAAGATGAATGTAACTCGTTTTTAATTTGATTTTAAATATATTAATTAAATATGGTTTAAAATAAATTTACTATCATCGATATCATAAAATGTGGATGATTATTGGATTAATAGCTTTATTTACTAACAAGTATTTTGTTATTTTATTTAAATTCAATGATTTAATTAGTATTTATTTATTTATTTTCAATGAAAGTTGGCCAGGAAATTCAATTATTTACCTTTTCTTAATTTGGCGTCGAGTATACTAATTATTTACCCAAAAAAAAGTACTGTCTAAAAATGCACCCCTCTTCTCCTCCGTCACTCATCGTGTTCTTGAACAGAGAAAATGTTCTTGTCATATTTATATTAGCGATTTATATATATTTTTATTATTATTAATTTAGCAATATATTTGATCAAAACATAAAATTTTATATTTAGACGACAGCTTGAATCTCTAGGTAGGCTGCACTGACATTTCTTGTGAAGACTTTCCAATTTATTCAAAGTATTTAATTTTTATTTATCCCAGTCTCACTTATGAGAATTATATTATAACTCTATATATAGAAAACATTTAAAAAACCCTATTAATATAAAATATAAATAGAAAATTTATTTTCTTCAAATAAAAAAGACTAATAATTATGGATAGAAAATAATGAAATAAAAAAATTTTAAAAATATTTATTTTCTCTAAAAAATCAGACACCAGTCTCTCTTTCATGTTGAAAAAAACTTATCAACAAGTTCAAATTATTCTTATAGCAGAAACATCTCAATTAGAAACTGTTCTCCGCTGTCAAAAGGTCTATCATAACATTCTTCAAGCTTATACTTGGTAAAAAAACAATGACTTTTTTGTATGTGAGCTTTTCCATGAATCTCTAATATTTTTGTGCGAGTTACTCCATCGTGAATTTTTAAAATCTTTTATCTTATCATGTATCTTTAATACATTTGTGTTAGTCGCTCATAATGGATCCCACAATTAGGATTTCGATTAACAACACAGAATAGTTATTAGTTAGAAATGGGTTATGATATCAACTAATACAGAAAAAAAGAAGGAAAAGTCAAACGCCTCAAATAGAAAAAATACCATAAATACATTTAAATTATTTAATTTTTATTAATCATTGTCAAACTATTTAATTTTTATTAATCATTGTCTTACTTGCCAAAATACTATTATAAAACTTTATATAGAAAAAACTAGAAAATCTTATTAATATTGAATAAAAAATAAAAATATAAAAACCATTTTTTTCAATAAAAAACTAGAA
Source organism: Populus euphratica (assembly GCF_000495115.2). Classification (NCBI taxonomy): domain Eukaryota; kingdom Viridiplantae; phylum Streptophyta; class Magnoliopsida; order Malpighiales; family Salicaceae; genus Populus; species Populus euphratica. The sequence goes on along the minus strand of NW_011499962.1, from coordinate 673,269 downwards.
AAGCCTTATAATACTAAATAGGAAAAAAAATTAAAATAAATAAAAAAACAAAAATACTTTAAAAAATATTTTTTTCTAAAGGAACTCCGTGCATTGTATGGCCAATAAACTTCTATTACGGAAAGCGCCAGGAGCGATCCTGTGTGTATATAAATGGGGTATGGAAACTTTGGGACTCGTTTTTCGATTAGAACATTTTCTATGGTATTCTACGGCAATGACTCATACTGCTGTAGGGATTTTTAAGGTAAAGGACATGAAGTCTAGAAATGGAGTCTCACGTCCGGAGATGATGAGTATTTCACAGAAGTATCAAAATTTGTGTTTGAAAAAAGGGGCATGGGATCCTGATGAAGATCAAATATTGAGAGCTTATATTAAGAGATATGGCACTCGGAATTGGAATGAGGTGCCGAAAGCTGCTGGTAATTAATAACAAAAAAAAAAAAAACTGCTAATGATTAGAACTTGAATTCAAAATGTTACATCTACAGGCAAAGCGCAGTGAAAATAAACTATGATATAATTTATTACTTCTTCTTTTTTGCCTCCATTTGTAGGTTTGTTAAGGTCAGGGAAGAGTTGCAGGTTTCGTTGGATGAACTATCTAAGGCCGGATATTAAGCGTGGAAACTTCAGCAAGGAAGAAGTGCAAACCATAATCAAGCTGCATGAAATGTTAGGAAATAGGTAAAATTATTCTCAAATATAGATAATATTAGCTAGCTAACGCATGTGAGTTTCCATTTCTTTTTATGAGGGCTCACCTATTCCACATGTTCATCGGGTTACTCTCAGCTCATTTCTTGAACTTATGTCCTGCAATAAAAAATTTTACATGCACAGTCTCCTCTAATAGTTCTATTTAGTATATTAAGACACACAATTCATAGGTATTTGATGTTATAAAATCCCTTTTTTATGATGAATTTTCTATGATTTTCGAAGCATTCAATCACTTTTTTCTCTTGCTGTAAAATTTGAAGAAAGTAATACAACTCTAAGTAGTAGTCGATTGGTATATAGAGCTAAGTATGCAAACTAGTAGTATTTTACATCAATTGAAAAGAATAATGACTTGGATTGGCTGCATAAGATAATAATATTTTATTTTTTCATATATTTCAGTTGGTCTGCAATTGCAGAAAAGTTGCCCGGAAGAACCGATAACGACATAAAAAATTTCTGGAACACCCACTTGAGGAAGAGCTTCAACAACAATATTAGTAATACTGCAGTGCAAGCACCTAAACTTGAAGGAACACAGACATCCGAAGAAGAATCCAAGCAAAGGAAATCATCGAACATCATTGATGTTTCATTTCCCACTGCTCCAAAAATATTGAATTCAGAAGATCAGTACTCCTCCAAGGGGACGCTCCACATGTCACCAATTCGGTCTACTGATAATTCTCATCATCAAGTTCCAGTCATGTGAATGGCATCAATGAAAACAAGCGCGTGGAGGACAATGTTGGATCACTCGAATCAATTGGAGAACTAAGTTTGTTGGATCAGCCATCTTCCATGGAAGCGCAAATGGGCAGGGTAGAGGATTATGGAGAAGCATACACTGATCAAATGGGGGTACAAGAATTGTTGGACTATCCAAATGTTTCCCATAATTTTGATGCTGGCCAAGAGTTTTGGATGAATTGTTTGATGAAAACACAATTGCATGGAAACAAAGTATAGCGTGTGTTTATAATTTGCGATAACATTCTTTTACGTATTTCGATGTCGTTCTGCTCTTTTCTCTTCCTTTATGCTACTGTTGATTATCAATATGATGTTTCTGTTCTGAGGTTTTTTTTGGTATTTAAGCTGATTGATTTTGATGATTCATGATGGACATGTCGATTCCATCCTAAGATGTTTGTGGCAATGTCCTTGGTGCAATTGCATTGGTATGCTTGATACTAGAATCAATATTTTCAGCTATGTTTCATTAATTTGTTCTGCTTTCCGTTGTGCTCCATGCCAAAATCAAGGCTCTCGCGATGCTTCTGCTGAAAGGTTTACGGCGATGCTGTCTATTCAGATGGTCTTGTTTATGCTTAACTATCATGCTGCTATTGCTGTGGCCAAGAATTGTTTTGCGTCAAGATGTCATAAACAAGGGAGGCTCTGTCCTTGTTTTCGCGGGGTGCTCGAGCACTGTGACATCATCTAGTGACTGTGGAGGCTCCTGTCATACCTCTTGTACGAGGGTGGTTTGTTGAGAAGGTTTTTTGGATTTAATTATAAAATTATGATTAAGATTCAAGAGTCGCCACCTAGTATTATGATCACTAGGAACCTATGGTCTGCGAGGAGCTGGGTAAAGAAAAGATGCATCACTTCCAGTACATCCTATTTAAGGTAAGCTGTATTATTATTTGGTTATTTTTTTCTAAGTCAGGTTTCTATTCATTGGTCTTTTCTAATGTTTAAGATAAATCTCTTCTTATAAGAAAGTCTCTATTTTATTGGGTTAAATCCTAATCATTCTAAGGTCTGAATTTTAGCATTGTATTTATTTATAACTTGTTTCTTTAATACTTGAGTATGTACTTTATCATGTAATTTTACACCTCTTAGAAATTGAAGTCTAAATTTAGACCATAGAAAAAAAGTTGGAAAAAGGTTTTTGATATTTTGGTCAAATCTTAATGGATAATCATAAACTGGTTATGATATCTATTTTTTATTTTTAAAATATGAGAAAGATGCAAAAAAATTTCATATAAAAAATATGCTTGGAAAAATTTTAAGATTTGACACAGCCTCGTGACTAAGTTGCACAAGATAATGCAACGTGAATTATAATTCACGTTGCACTATTCTCATGCAGCGGTAGCAGGCAGGAAAAAGAAGTAGAGAGGAGGGAGACTTCCCTAGCATTGAGGGATGCGACCTGACTAGTGGCACATGATGCAACTGGAGATGGTGAGGTTGATGGCTGGCTCTGGTCGCAACTGGAAAAAGAAGAAGCAGAGGCCTACAAAAGAGAAGGGAAGCTCACGATTGGAACTGTTGGAGTGGATGAGGAGAGAGCTGCTGCCCTAGTTGCTTTTGGGAAGCACAAAAGCTTTTGGGTAAGGTGGTTGCTGCTGCTACTATTGCTCTCGGGTTCACGGTGGTCAAGAAGAAGATTTTTACAGAGGAGAGAGAGTAATGCAACTACCACGTGAGATGGTTTGATGGCTACTTGAGGTGGGAATAATGGTGAGAAGACTAGTGATGACGGTGGTGGTGGTTGAAGGCCATGACAGAGAGAGAAAGAAGAGAAAGTACTGGTTGTAGGAAAAATAAGCAGGGAAAACTGGTTTTTTTATCAATTTTGCGATTGATTTTCTTCTTCCTCCTAAACATGAAATCTACTTCTATTTATAGGGGTAGAAGAGGGTAACCTTGTCTTTATAGGGGAACAATTTTCAGCCCTAGATTTGGTTGGGAAGGATCCCAACCATTGGCTCAAAGTAGGCATGTTGCACTATCAAATCTGCAACTGCAGGCTGTCTGAGGTGTCTTTTTTGGGGTGGTGCCACATCTGTTTATTTGCTAGTGATTTGGTGATGACCATACCTAGATGTAGAGGGATGTTTGATAATTAGTTTTGTGCAAGGTTTGGCAAATTTGATGGACATTAAGTACATTAAATGCACCTGCAAAATAGGTGACTAGACTATTTTTTTGGAAAAAATAAAGAAAATAATGAATAGTGACCAGACGACGTGTCGTCTAGTTCTTCTTTTTTTACTTAAAACAACGTCGTTTTAGGTTTTAAATAGAGATTTCTCTGAAGTTCAAAGCAGTCCTCTAACTTTTGATTTTATGCAATTGTACTCCTAATTGACCCTAAACTTTTAATTTAATGCAGCTATAGCTTTGCCAAACTTTAATTGGAATCCTTGACTTACACACCTTTTGCATATTGATCCTTAATCTTGGATTTATACAATTTAACTCCTAATTGACCATTAAATTTTTAATTTTTTCAATTTAACCCCCGGTTTTTGTCAATTAGGCCCTTATAGTCTGACGCCTTTTGCGGATTGGTCATTGGCTATAAATTTCCTCAATTTAACCCCTTATTGACCCTAAAATTTTAATTTTCTTGCAAAATAACCCTTGATTTCAATCAATTAACTTGATAAAAATTAAATTTGATCTCTTAAAATTCCAATCCTCTCAATTACACCCAAATTAGGCCCTCAAACTTAATTTTTCATTAAGCCCAAAATAAAATTAATTAGACCCATTTAAAATATAATTAAGTCCTTGCATTTAATTAAATTCTTCAATTGGACCCAAATTAATTCTTAAACGTAATTAAAATTCAATTTGGTCCATGATTAAATCAAATTGGCATATCAAAAATTTAATTATGTCCTTGGACTTAATTTTTATGCAAAATCATCTAATAATCATTTAATTTGACCTTGAATTTGCATTTTTTTCTCCATTTTTTAGTATAATAGAGTACAATTAGGCCTTGAACTTCAGAATTGCAACTATATTTCCAAGCCTGTTTTCTCCACGCTGCTAGTTTTTATTTTGGTTTTTTATTACTTTTTATTTGAAAAAAAAGTGAATTTTAAGGAATAACTCAGAATTGGGTTATGGTAAGCATAATGGTAATGATCAAGTGGAGAGGTATCATACAAGATTGGTGGTGAAATGATATGCTTAGAAAGAAGAAATAGGCTTCATTGAAGTATTTTTCCCGGTAGTACGACTTACTACAATTGGAGTAGTCTTGATGATGTGTGTTATATTTGATCTTCACTTAGAGTAGTTAGACGTGAACACTGCATTTTTTTATAGAGAACTTGAAGAAGAAATTTATATGCTCCAACCAGAGGGTTTTGCTGAAACAGGCAAGGAGAACTTGGTTTGCAGGTTGAACAAATCCCTATACAGTATCAAACAAGCGCTGAGGTGTTGGTACAAGAGATTTGATTCCTTCATAATTAGATTTGGGTACAACAAACTTAGTTCAGACCAGTATATGTATTATAAGAGGTTTGAAGAAGATGATGATTTCATCATTCTACTATTGTACATGGATGACATGTTGATAATAGACTCCAACAAAGATCGAGTCAAAAAATTGAAAGAATAGTTAGCTAGGGAGTTTGATATGAAGGACTTAGGATTGATAAACAAGATTTTAGGGATACAAATTCACCGAGACAGAAGTAAGAGGAAGATTTGGCTTTCTTAGAAGAACTATTTGAAGAAAATCTTACGACGCTTCAACATGCAAAATTGTAAGCCAATTTCCATCCCACTTCCTATTAACTTCAAATTATCCTCAAGTATGTCTTCTAGCAATGAAACAAAGAGGATAAAGATATCTTGAGTACCATATCAATTAATAGTGAGAAGTTTAATGTTTGTCATGATATGTACAAGACCAAACATTGCACAAGCAGTGGGAGCAGTTAGTTGACACATGAAAAATCCTGGTAAGGAGTATTGGAATAATATTAAGAGGATCTTGAGATACATCAAGGGTAACTCAAATGCCATATTATGTTATAGAGGATCAGAATTACCTATTGTCATAACCCAATTCTGGGTTATTCCCAAAAATTCACTTTTTTTAAAAATAAAAATTAGAAAATAAAATAAAGGTTGGCACTGTGGAGAAAGCTAATCTAGAAAGACTGCAAAAATAGACAAAAATCAAGCTGTAATTTTTGGAGGAGATTTAAGACCTATTAGCGCCCCATTATGCCTAAAATTGGAGAAAAAAAATGCAAATTCAAGGTCAAATTAAATGATTATTGGATAAATTTGCATAAAAATTAAGTCCAATAACATAATTAAATTTTTAATAGGCCAATTTGATTTAATCATGGGCCAAATTAAATTTTAATAATGTTTAAGAATTAATTTAGGTCCAAATAAAGGATTTAATTAAGTGCAAGGACTTAATTATACTTTAAATGGGTCAAATTAATTTTATTTGGTGCATAATTGGTGAAAAAATTAAGTTTGGGAGCCTAATTTGGGCTTAATTGAGAAAATTGCAATTTTAAAAGACCAATTTTAATTTTTACGAAGTCAATTGATTGAAATCAGGGGCTAAATTGAAGTTTTGGGGCCAATTAGGAGTTAAATTGACAAAATCCGAAGCCAAGGATCAATCTGCAAAAGGCGTTGAACTATAGGGGTTTAATTGATAAAATCCGGGGGTCAAATTGAAGAAATTGAAAGTTTAATGGTCAATTAGGGACAAAACTGCATAAATTCGAGACTAAGGATCATATTGCAAAAGGCGCATAAATCTGGGGCTGAAGTTGAAGTTAAACCGGGACCAAATTACATTAAATCAGAAGTTTAGGGTCAATTGAGGAATTATATTGAAAGAAATTGAAAGCTGGAGGACTAAATTGAAAATCAGCAAAAATCCCTAATTTTTATCCAAAACGGCGTCGTTTTTATGTTTAAAAAAAGGGGGGGGGAAGGGACTAGGCGACGCATCGCCTGGTTACTGTTCATCTTCTTCCCCGCAAAGCCACCCAAGTGGCAGCTTTCTAGGCGCATTTTCTGCCTCGTTTGGCCACTAAATCCGACAACGTGTGCGCCAACTTGTCCACCTGAAACCCCTCTATCCCTGAGAATGGTCGAGTCAGGTCGACAAACTTTGAAACAGCTCCGTTTATTGGCCCAAAGTGGCCACCTCGTGCAGTCTGTAGCCTTGGATTGCCAAATTTGGCAGTTCGAGATGCACACTTTGAACCAACAGCTTGGATTCCTCGAGTCGAATCAAGGGTTGAGAATTTTTCCCCGTTGAAGGCAAGATTACCCTCTTTCCATCCCTATAAATAGGAGCAAATTTCATGCTTAGAAGGAAGAGAAGATCGAACCCAAATTTGGCCGAAAATCAGCTTTTTCTTGTAACCAGCCCTTTCTTTCCTTTTTCTCTCCGTCGTGGCCTCCAGCCACCACAACTGATCTCGCTGCCGTCCTCCCCATGAAACACCACATCCCATCCATCACCTAGCAACCTCACCGAAGCCTGCAACACTTCTCTCTCTCTCTCTCCTTTTCCGTCGTGGCCTCCAGCCACCACCACTGATCTCGCTGCCGTCCTCCCCATGAAACACCACATCCCATCCATCACCTAGCAACCTCACCGAAGCCTGCAACACTTCTCTCTCTCTCTCTCCTTTTCTCCTCTGCAAAAATCTTCTCCTCTGCCACCGTGACTCCATCAGCGGCGGCGACAGCAGAGGCAGCGACCACTACCTCGCCCAGAAGTTCTCCTCCTTCCCAAAGGCAGCCGGGTAGCAGCTCCCTCCTCAGCCACACCAATAGCTCCAGCTATGAGCTTTCCTTCTCTTCGCTACAAGTTTTTCTTCTTTTTCTTTCTTCCTTCACCGGTCTCCACAACTACAACCACCGGCCACGCCTTCATCTTCCGCCAGACCGCCAGCAACGCCAAGTAAACCCCCCCCCCCCCCCCCCCCCCATTTCTTCTTTCGTTCTTCATAGCCGCTGCATGCATAATTCATTTCTGCATGTAGTGGATCAAGGCAGTGGATTGTGAATCTACCATGCACGGGTTCAATTCCCGTCATTCACCCATATCCCTAAAGTGGAGGCCTCATATGGG